>NC_057813.1:657507325-657552187 GCF_018294505.1 Triticum aestivum | reverse complement strand
AGGGTGCGCGGGGTGCGGGGGGTCGGCGGCGGAGGTTGAGTAGGGGAGGGGTGCGGGGGGTCAGCGGCGATGGTTGAGTAGGGGAATCGAGGGTGCGGGGGGTCGGCGGCGGCGGCCGGTGGACCGGGGGGTGCTCGGCGGCGAGGGGGACCGGATCTGGCGAGATGGGATAGCGATCGAGATGGAGGGGGATCGAGATCGAGTGTCCATGAAATTTAAAAATATTTATGATAGTTCAAAAAGTGCCCATGAAATACAATCGAGAAATGAAGGCTACGATTTAAATACAATCGATCTTAGCTAGCTATCTGTTCACAATCTTCTTGCCCTTCTTTTTCGCAAATGGAGTTCTTCTGTGGAACGGATGTCCTTTAGGTAGGGTGGTCCTGCTTCTTGTGGTGTATGCTGCTACTTCATCATCGTCGTCATGTTCGATCCTCGGGTCGCCGTACTTGTCGAAGTCTTGCTCATTGGCTACTCCATCCATTCCGATGATCTTCCTTTTGCCTCTCCTCACGACAACACGACTGGGCTTTGACGGGTCGGTAATGAAGAAGCATTGGTCCACTTGGGAAGCCAGTACCCATGGCTCATTTTTCGCGGTGACGTTTGCACCCGCGGTCTTGGATTTGGCTTCGGGTATAACCATGGTGGTGAAATACCGGTCTTCTTTTAGGACGCTCTTCGCCCATCTGACACGGAACATCGGGACCTTCTCTCCAGCGTAGCTCAGCTCCCAGATCTCCTCGATCCTTTCGTAGTATTTGTCCTTGTCGTTACCGGTGTAGGATTCCATCGTTACCCCGGAGTTCTGATAACCATCGCTCTTCATGTCCTTGGCCTCGGTGTAGAATGTGTAGCCGTTGATATCGTACGCCTCATAGGTCATCAGGTTGTGCTCAGCGCCCTGTGACAAGGCGAATATGAGTTGTTCTTCCGTGGAAGAATCCTCATGTAAAGGGTACGACAGAAGCTTTTGCTTGAACCAACGCGTGAAACATGAGTTGTGCTCTTTGATTATATCTCCGTCCGTCCTCTGTTGGCCCCGGTCATTGTACGTCTTCTTAATAAAGGTTTTGTGCTCTACCACCCAAGGATCGACCACGTCTATGTGTTGTAGCGCGACTAGGTTTGCTCTTTCAAAGTCGGCGAGTCGACCCTCTAAGTCGACATGCATTTCGCGGCGACCCTCATGGTGACCCCATCCAGCGAGCCTGCCGAGGTGCCTGTTGATGGGCAGACCAACGGGGTTCTCGATGCCTAGATAATTCGTGCAGTAGGAGATGCACTCTTCGGTCAGAAAGCCCCTGGCTATACTTCCCTCTGGACGTGACATGTTGCGAACGTATCCTTTGATGACACCATTCATCCTTTCGAACGGCTTCATGCTGTGCAGGAACGTCAGCCCGAGTTGGATGATATCCTCCACTATATGGACCAGCAGATGCACCATAACGTCGAAGAATGCGGGCGGGAAGTACATCTCAAGCTCGCATAGTATCACCACGATCTCTTCCTGTAGCCTTCTGAGTTGCCTCACGCCAATCGACTTTCGAGAGATGACGTCAAAAAAGTTGCATAGGCCAAATAGCGTTTCACGGACGTGCGCGTCCATGATCCCACGGATTGCAACTGGAAGTATCTGCGTCATCAGCACATGACAGTCGTGAGACTTCATCCCACTAAACTTCTGCTTCGCTGGGTCTAGGTATCTGCTTATCTTCCCCGGGTAACCATAAGGAAGTTTTACTCCTAGGAGGCAGGTGAAAAACTGCTCGATCTCCTCCTGACTTAGAGTGAAGCACGCGGGAGGGTAGTCATTTCCGGTCTTCTTGGCCTTTTTTGCCTTTGCGACGACTTTCTGTGTCCTGCTTCGCCTCATCATCATCATCATCATTATCATCATCATCATTAGCGTGAAGCTCCTGCCTGATGCCCATTGATTTCAAGTCTACCCTTGCTTTCGACCCATCTTTGGTCCTCTCTGCATGTTGAGCAGGGTACCAAGCAGACTCTCGCACACGTTCTTCGTGATATGCATAACATCAAGGCTGTGAGGCACACGGTGGATCTTCCAGTACGGCAAGTCCCAGAAAACAGACCTCGTTTTCCATACCTTCAGCAGCGGCTCTGGCGCCTTTCGCTTCTTTCCTGGCTCTGGCGCCTTTTGCTTCTTTCCCGGCAGTGGGCAGTCTTTCCAATTTTTCAACAGCTTGTCTATTTCCTCGCCGCTCCTCGTACATGGGCGTTTTCGGGGTTCGGCTTCACCATCGAACAGATCCTTGCGTTTCCTCCACGGGTCATCGTCGCGAAGCCACCTTCGATGTCCCATGAACACGGTTTTTGAAGACCCGGGATCTCTATCTAGCTGGCGATACGTTGTGTCATCCATGCATCTTACGCATCCAGAAAATCCATGGACTACCTGCCCCGCGAGATATCCGTAACCGAGATAGTCGTGCACTGTCGTGAGCAGTGCGGCTCTCATAGGGAAATATTCTTTCTCTGCGGCGTCCCACGTATTGGCTGGCGTTTTCCACAGCGTGTCAAGCTCCTCTTTCAGCAGCCCTAGATACAGATTGATGTCATTCCCTGGTTGTTTTGGCCCTTCAATTAGCATACTCATGTGAATGTACTTCCTCTTCATGCACAACCAGGGGGGAAGGTTGTACATCCACACAAACACAGGCCAGGTGCTATGTGTGCTTCTCTGGCTGCCAAACGGATTGACTCCATCGGTGCTTGCGCCCAGCACGATGTTCCTTGGATCGTTCCCAAATTCTGGGTCTTCGAAGTTCAACGCTTGCCACTGGCTCGCATCCTTAGGGTGACTTAGCATCTTGTCTTTTTTATCTATCTCCGGATCATTTGCGTCATCTTCTCGCTTCTTGTCCTCCCTATCCGCGTGCTAACGCAGGAGCTTTGCTACCTTAGGGTCCGCGAAATACCGCTGCAGACGAGGAGTGATCGGAAAGTACCACACCACTTTTCGAGGAGCTTTCTTCCTCTTCTTGTATCGAGTGACGCCGCACACCGGACATATGGTAGACTCCGCGTGCTCATCCCGATAAATGATGCAATTGTTCATGCACACATGGTATTTCACGTGCGGTAAATCCAGAGGACACACGATTTTCTTCGCCTCCTCCAAACTGGTCGGGCACTTGTTCCCCTTGGGAAGACGTTCGTGCCAGAATGACATGTTCTCGTCGAAGCATGCGTCGGTCATTTTGTGTTTTACCTTCATCTCCAGAGCCATGAGCGTTACTTTCAGGCGGGTATCCTCGGGCCTGCATCCTTCATACAATGGAGTAACCGCGTCTAACTCAAGTTGATCCATCTTGGCTTTCTCTCGGGCGGCAGCTCTTGCGTTATCCGTCTGCTTGAGAAGCAGCTCTTGAATATGAGGGTCCTGCACCCAGCCCATCGATGGTCCAGCGTCGTCTGCTCCGCCGGCATCATCATCTTCATGATCATGCCCATCATCTGCTCTGTCATCTTCCTCATCATCATGTCCTGCATCTTCTACATGATGACTGTGTATAGCATCACCGTCGTGATCATCTCCTGGGGATTCTTCGTCTTCTCGCCCGCCCGAGCCGCGGTGGTTGTCTTGCTGCCCTTCCTCATTTCTTGCCCACCCCCCATGGACGACTTTGTAGTCATCTTCATCACCTTGCCACCGATAGCCATCCATGAAACCACGCAAGGGCAGGTGGTCCCGCACCTGCCCGGAATCCGGGTCCGCAATAAGGCTCTTCAGCTTGCATCTTCGACACGGACATCTTATCTCCATCTCGTTCTTTTGAAGCATCTCGGCCTTCGCGGACCTCAAAAACCTATTCACGATGCCTTCGGTCATCGTGCGGACCATGGTCGCCTGCGGGGTAGAGCAAAACGATATTTTAGAACCAAGAAAAAATTTGGCATGACTTTCCCTAAAAATAGGACCAAAAAGAATGCTTAATGCCAAAATTCTCGCCGAAACGGAAATGAATCAACATTCCGGCAAAATATTGGCAACTATCGCATTTCAAATACCGGTACACCTCCAAACACAAACACATATGCAACACCACAAACATATGCAACACCACGAACATACATAGATCTAGCTAGGCCATAAAAAGTGCATGTGCACATTGTTGTAGGGAGAACAACATAAATATAGCTTCCCCCCTTACTTACCTATCAAAACAAGGTAATTTAACCACTTAATTTGAATGAATCTATGGTGGAAATGAGGTGAAAAAGAGGAGGCACCCGAGACAAGGAGGAGGCGGTGGAGAGAATGAAGTGGGGAGAAAGTGAGTGTGGGTAGGAGAGGCTGTCCAAAATATCTTGTTGCCGCCCACTTACTAATGGCGCACCAACCATAAATGCGCCATTAGTAATCCAGGTTACTAATGGCGCACCTTCTGGTGGTGCGCCATTAGTAGTTTTGCAAAAAAAACATACTAATGGCGCACTGCTCAACTAGTAATGGCGCACGGTGGAAAAGTGCGCCATTAGTAGTTTTGCAAAAAAAGGAATAAAAAATATAATAAAAAAAACAACATTAGTGGCGCACTTTCCGACAGGTGCGCCATTACTAGTTACAACTAGTAATGGCGCACTTCGTCTGGATACACCATTAGTATGTTTGGACAGGCGCACTAGTTGAATTTTTTTTGATACTAATGGCGCACCTTGGATCTGGTGCACCATTAGTAGTTTCAACACTAATGGCGTATCAGAAGGTGGTGCGCCATTAGTATATACTAATGGCGCACTGCTTATCTAGTGCGCCATTAGTGTCAATCCCATCTATAGCCCTTTTTCTAGTAGTGAAAAGAACTATGTGGCGCTTTGGCTCATCGTATGATGTATTCGCTTCCTTATTTTTTCTTTTTCTCGGTTTGGTAGACATGTCCTTCACATAGATAACCTGTGCCACATCATTGGCTAGGACGAACGGTTCATCAGTGTACCCAAGATTGTTCAGATCCACTGTTGTCATTCCGTACTGTGGGTCTACCTATACCCCACCTCCTGACAGATTGACCTAGTTGCATTTAAACAAAGGGACCTTAAAATCTACTCCGTAGTCAAGTTCCCATATGTCCACTATGTAAACATAATATGTGTCCTTTCCCCTCTCGGTGGCTGCATCAAAGCGGACACCGCTGTTTTGGTTGGTGCTCTTTTGATCTTGGGTGATTGTGTAAAATGTATTCTCATTTATCTCGTATCCTTTCCAAATCATTACAGTCGAAGATGGTCCCCTGGACAACGAGTACAACTCCTCACAAACAGTGTTTTCACCTCTGAGACGTGTTTCCAACCAACTGCTGAAAGTCCTGATGTGTTGACATGTAATCCAGTCGTCGCACTGCTCCGGGTGTTTGGAGCGCAGACTGTTTTTGTGTTCATCGACATAAGGGGTCACCAAGGTAGAGTTCTATAGAACTGTGTAGTGTTCTTGAGACCAAGAATATCCGTCCCTGCATATTATTGTCTCCCCTCCAAGCGTGCCTTTTCCAGTCAGTCTCCCCTCATACCGCGATTTAGGGAGACCTATCTTCTTAAGGCCAGGAATGAAGTCAACACAAACCCAATGACATCCTCTGTTTGATGGCCCATGGAGATGCTTCCTTCTGGCCTAGCGCGGTTACGGACATATTTCTTTAGGACTCCCATGAACCTCTCAAAGGGGTACATATTGTGTAGAACTACGGGGCCCAGAATGACAATCTCGTCAACTAGATGAACTAGGACGTGCGTCATGATATTGAAGAAGGATTGTAGGAACACCAGCTCGAAACTGACAAGACATTGCACCACATCACTCCTTAGCCTTGGTATGATTTCTGGATCGATCACCTTCTGAGAGATTGCATTAAGGAATGCGCATAGCTTCACAATGGCTAATCGAACGTTTTTCGGTAGAAGCCCCCTCAATGCAACCGGAAGCAGTTGCATCATAATCACGTGGCGGTCATGAGACTTTAAGTTCTAAAACTTTTTCTCTGCCATATTTATTATTCACTTTATATCCGACGAGAAGCCGGTCGGGACCTTCATAATAAGCAGGCATTCAAAGAAGATTTCCTTCTCTTCTTTGGTAAGAGCGTAGCTGGCAGGACCTTCATACTACTTTGGAGGAATGCCATCTTTTTCGTGCAAACGTTGCAGGTCCTCCCGTGCCTCAGCTGTATCTTTTGTCTTCCCATACACGCCCAAGAAGCCTAGCAGGTTCACGCAAAGGTTTTTCGTCACATGCATCACGTCGATCGAAGAGCGGACCTCTAGGTCTTTCCAGTAGGGTAGGTCCCAAAATATAGATTTCTTCTTGCACATGGGTGCGTGTCCCTCAGCGTCACTCGGAACAGCTAGTCCGTCGGGACCCTTTCCAAAGATTACGTGTAAATCATTGACCATAGCAAGTACGTAATCACCGGTATGCATGGTGGGCTTCTTCCGGTGATCTGCCTCGCCTTTGAAATGCTTGCTTTTCTTTCGACATTGATGGTTGGTCGGAAGAAATCAACGATGGCCCAGGTACACATTCTTCCTGCAGCTTCCCAGGTATATACTTTCGGTGTCAACTAAACAGTGCGTGCATGCATGGTATCCCTTGTTTGTCTGTCCTGAAAGGTTACTGAGAGCGGGCCAATCATTGATGGTTACAAACAGTAATGCATGCATGTTAAATTCCTCTTGTCTGTGCTCATCCCACACACATACACTGCTTCCATTCCACAGCTATAAAAGTTTTTCAACTGATGGCCTTAGGTGCACATCAATGTCGTTGCCGGGTTGCTTAGGGCCTTGGATGAGAACTGACATCATAATGAACTTCTGCTTCATGCACATCCAAGGAGGAAGGTTATACATACATAGAGTCACGGGCCAGGTGCTGTGATTGTTGCTTTGCTCCCCGAAATGATTAATGCCATCCGCGCTTAAACCAAACCATATGTTCCTTGGGTCATGTGCAAACTCAGCCCAGTACTCTCTCTCGATTTTTCTCCACTGCGACCCGTCAGCGGGTGCTCTCAACTTCCCGTCTTTCTTACGGTCCTCACTGTGCCATCGCATCAACTTGGCATGCTCCTTGTTTCTGAACAGTCGTTTCAACCGTGGTATTATAGGAGCATACCACATCACCTTCGCAGGAACTCTCTTCCTACGGGCTCGCCGTCAACATCACCAGGGTCATCTCGTCTGATCTTATACCGCAATGCACCGCATACCGGGCATGCGTTCAAATCCTCGTACGCACCACGGTAGAGGATGCAGTCATTAGGGCATGCATGTATCTTCTGCACCTCCAATCCTAGAGGGCATATGACCTTCTTTGCTGCGTACGTACTGTCGGGCAATTCATTATCCTTTGGAAGCTTCTTCTTCAATATTTTCAGTAGCTTCGCTAATCCTTTGTCAGGCACAGCATTCTCTGCCTTCCACTGTAGCAATTCCAGTACGGTACCCAGCTTTGTGTTGCCATCTTCGCAATTGGGGTACAACCCTTTTTTGTGATCCTCTAACATGTGATCGAACTTCAGCTTCTCCTTTTGACTTTCGCATTGTGTCCTTGCATCGACAATGACCCGGCGGAGATCATCATCGGGCACGTCATCTGGTTCCTCTTGATCTTCAGCAGCTTCCCCCGCTGCAGCATCATCGGGCACATCGTCTGGTTCCTCTTGATCTTCAGCAGCTCCCCCCGTTGCAACATCATCGTATTCAGGGGGCACATAGTTGTCATCGTCCTCTTCTTCTTCGCCGTCTTCCAACATAACCCCTATTTCTCCGTGCCTCGTCCAAACATTATAGTGTGGCATGAAACCCTTGTAAAGTAGGTGGGTGTGAAGGATTTTCCGATCAGAGTAAGACTTCGTATTCCCACATTTAGTGCATGGACAACACATAAAACCATTCTGCTTGTTTGCCTCAGCCACTTCGAGAAAATTAGGCACGCCCTTAATGTACTCGGAGGTGTGTCTGTCACCATACATCCATTGCCGGTTCATCTGCGTGCATTATATATAATTATGTGTGTCAAAAGTAAGAAAATCAGACAAATATCTACCTAAAGTAAGAAAATCAGACAAGTATCAGAAAGAAGATAAGAACAAGAGGCTCACCACGGTGGTGCCGGCGACGAGGTCGGTGCGGGCGATCAACGACGGTGAAAACGGGGACAGGGCATGACGAATCACTAAATCTAGACAAATCTCAAAAAAATGGAGCTCCGAGGTCGAGCTTCCAGAGGAGAAAGCTTAACTAGTGTGGCTCGGGCATTTCATCGAACACCTCATGTGCATAGGAGGTGAACTAGAGCACCCAAATTCCCTCTCCTCGCCGGATTCAAAAAACAGAGCACTGGAGTGCTCTGCCGAGGCGGTGGGTATATATAGGCAAGTTATTTGTCCCGGTTCAAGGCATGAACCATGACTAAAGAACCCCCTTCTATCCCGGTTCAAGCCACGAACCGGGACCAATGGTTGTGGGCCAGGAGCGAGGACCATTGGTCCCGGTTCGTAGCTTGAACCGGGAAAAATGGTTCCACACGAACCGGGACGAATGCCCACGAGGCCCCGACCGGCCCCCTGGGCTCACGAACCGGGTCTAATACCCCCCATGGGTCCCGCTTCTTGAAGAACCGGGACTAATGGGCTGGCCAGGCCCGAACGGTAGCCCTGTTTTCTACTAGTGACAGGTTGTCGGGTGGACTACTTGGGACGGATCTGGGTGAAAACCTGGTCTTCGGTGGATGGCCAGAGCCGGTGATGACGATGCCCTTATCATCGTTTCCTTCATGAAGGCATCATCGAGGTGAAGCTCCCAGCTCCACTCAATAACTCCGGGGGAAACCCTAGATCAGCTGATCGGATGTTGGCGGCAATCATGTGTCGTTACCCCCTTGGGGGCGGCATTCTTGGAGGTGCACTCATTCTCGGGGGACCAGCGGACGGTGTCTTTGGTGGAGCGGTGCTTCATCCTACACATTGATGGGGACGGATCTCGACGGCGTGGCACAGTGCAGATTCTGCGTTCGATGTTCGAGGATGGAGTCGCTCAGGAGGACGATGATGTCTGGCGTCGTGGTGACGTCGATGGCAGAGAGACCTGGCACGGTAGATGCAATAGTACAGCTCTGAAGATGGATTGGTGGCATGTGGCTGCGGTGGCCTCATACCCGGCAGGCGTCCTGGTTGAGGAATGCGTCGGACTGGTAGGTTTCCCATACCCGGCAAGCGTCCTGGTTGGGACCTCAGGTCTTAGACGTTTAGGTTTGGCTGCGAGGTCTGTTTGGTATTAGGCTCAGACTATCAGCTTCTTTCATCAACTGGATAGGAGTAGCGACAGATGTTGCCTAGACGGTGGTTTTAGTCTTACTGTTGTATGCCTTTGTAAGGTCTTGTGCGAATAATTAATAAAGTGATCGCATGCATCGCCCAGATGCAGAGGCCGGAGGCCACCCTCCATTTCTAAAAAAAAGTTTCATTGGATATTTCTCCCAAGTTAACTGAGAGGAAACAAACGTCTGCTGAGTATTTCAATTGCATAAAAATACTAAAATTAATGGGGAACTTTGGCATCTTTGCTGAATATATTTTTCTGTTTACATACCATGTTTCTTTCATAGTGGGGTTACATCTTAAGCATATTCACCATGGCTAGAGTGGTACATAAGGTGTCATCCTGTTCAGACCATTTACCTATATTGTTGAAATGTGAAGCGGATGAAGAGATGGTCTATCGGCCATGTATGAGGCGGTATGAAATTTTTTGGGAACGAGATGCAAGTTTACAAGAACGCATTGCTAATGCTTGGGAAGAGGCTGGGGAGAAGCTGAATCTGGGCGATGTGAAAGCTGGGTTGAATAGTGTACTACAAAAGTTGCATACGTGGGGAAGGAAGAGATTTGGCAATGTGACTAGAGAAATTGAAAAATCCAGAACCCGTTTAGAGGAGTTATTAAATATGAATGCTGATAGAGATGAATTGAAAAAAGTTTCTGACCGCATGAATGAGTTGTTATACCTAGAGGAGATGATCTGGTTACAAAGATCGCGAATTGACTGGCTCAAGGAGGGAGATAGAAATACAAAATTCTTCCACAGTAAAGCTATCTGGCGAGCAAGAAAAAATAAGGTAAAATTATTAATCGATGATACAGGTCAAACTTATACAGATGATGCTGCCATGAGTAAGCTAGTACAGGAGTACTTTCGGAACATTTTTGCTAGGAATGACACTATTGATCCGGAGCCTGTGGTAAGTCTGTTTGAGCCAAAGATTAATGAGGACATAAATGCAAAGCTCTGTGCAGAATTTTCAGACAAGGAAATCTCGGATGCTCTTTTTCAAATCGGACCTTTGAAGGCTCCGGGATGTGATGAGCTGCCTGCAAGGTGCTTCCAGAGAAATTGGAGCATATTAAAGGATGAGATCATCACTGCGGTAAGGAATTTTTTCCGAACATGTATTATGCCGGAAGGCGTTAATGATGCGGTTATCGTTCTAATACCAAAGGTTGATGATCCAACAAAAATTACAAATTTTCGGCCAATAAGTTTGTGCAATGTCATATATAAAATTGTGGCGAAGTGCTTGGTTAACCGAATGTGTCCTGTTTTGGATTTTTTTAGAAAAGGAGGATGACCCCCGGCCTCTGCATCTGGGAGATGCATACGGCCACTTTATTGATTATTCTCGAGGACCTTACAAAGTATTACAACAATATGCCTGAATCCGTCATCTTGGCAACATATGCCACTACTCCTATCCAAATGATGCAGGGGTGCTATCTGGGCCACATACCCAGACTACTGACCTAATCCTATCATCAAAAGCCAGAAGCCCCAGCCGAGCCACACCGCCGTCATCAATGTGAAGGATGAAGCACCGCTCCACCAAAAAGGCGCCCGCTGGTCCCTCGATCCCGTGTACGCCTCCAAGAATGACGCCCCCAAGGAGGAAACGACACCAACGCGCCGCTGTCATCCGATCAACTGATCTAGGGTTTCCCCCGGAGGTAGCGGATAGAGGTCTAGATCTTCTCCACGGCGATGCCTTCAAGAAGGTAATGACACAACAGGGTGCCACCAACGCCGGTCATGGCATCAAGCCGAGCACAAGGTTTTCACCTGGATCCGCTCGAAGAACCCCCATCACGTAATGTGTGCACGGGTCGCCGCCGATCTGAGCCGCCGCACAACGAGCAGGCCGCACTGGCCAGATCAGATCTGTCCGGAGGGCACAACCCGCATGGTGCCGACCCAACCACCAGGCCCTCCATGCCACCACCGCCGATCCGAGGTCAGATGGTGTGTCGCCGCAGACCCGAACGCGTCCTGTTTTGGATGATATCATCTCCCCTTTCCAGAGCGCCTTTGCCAGGTCGTCTAATTACAGATAATGCATTAGTGGCTTTTGAATGTATACATGCTATTCATCAGGAGCAGAGACAGGACAATAGCTTCTGTGCATATAAGTTGGATAGTCAAAGGCTGATGACAGGGTGGATTGGGTATTCTTGAAGCGAGTGATGGAAAAGCTGGGTTTTGCTCATCGATGGGTGCAATGGATCATGACGTGTGTCACCATGGTGCGATATAGGCCCTGTTTGGTTCAGCTTTTATCGGCGGATTCCGCTGCCGCGCAACAGAATCTGAACCAAAGGGCAAACCCAGCAGAATCCGATTTCAAAAATCCGCTGTCAAAATCTGAACCAAAAGCGGAAGCAGCCTAGGACGTGCTTTCTAAAATCTGATTCCGCTACGGGCCAAAATCCGAAAAAGCTGTATCAGTTGGTTTGCCAAATGACCTACATCTTTTTCACATCAGATTTTCCACATCTGTTTTTCCACAGCAGATTCTTCATAGCTGCTTTTAGAAATCCACAGCCGAACCAAACAGGGCCATAAAGTAAAATTCAATGGAACCCTCTTGGAATCATTTGCACCGGAGTGTGGCCTCCGGCAAGGTGATCCCCTCTCGCCATTCCTATTTTTGTTTGTCACTGATGTCCTATCTGAGTTGTTGAATCAGGGAGTGCGATCACGTGCTATTGAACCTATGAAAATCTGTAGAGCTGCCCCAGGTGTGTCACATCTTCTGGTCGCTGATGATACATTATTATTTTTCAAGGCTAACCAGCAGCAAGCGGAAGGAGTTAAGAGCATTATAAATGTGTATGAAAATGCTACGGGCCAACTTATCAATCCCCTCAAGTGTTCTATCTTATTTGGTCCTGCATGCTCCAATGAGGCACAAGAGGTGGTTCGGTCTGTTTTGGAAGTACAGAAAGATGAGTTTGAACCAAAGTACCTCGGGCTACCAACACCTGATGGGCGCATGCATCGCGGTAAATTTCATAATTTGCAAGTACGGCTTATGAAACGGATTTGCATTTGCGGTGATGGCCACATGGCTCAAGCAGGAAAGGAGACTTTGATAAAAGCCGTGGCACATGCCATTCCTGCTTATATTATGGGCGTGTTTAAACTACCTTTGTCAGTATGCGATGATCTAACACAGATGGTTAGAAATTACTGGTGGGGTTCGGAAAAAGGCAAAAGGAAAGCTCACTGGATGGCATGGGAGAAAATTATTCAGCCAAAGGCTAGGGGGATTGGGTTTTCATGATTACAGAATCTTTAATCAAGCTTTACTAGCCCGGCAGGCGTGGCGTCTTCTCGTCAGTCCGGATAGCCTATGTGCGAGACTCTTAAAAGCTAAGTATTATCCTAACGGTCGTTTGGAAGACACCGTGTTTGCAGGGAACTCCTCATCGTCATGGCAAGCGATCACATACGGGCTTGAGCTGCTGAAGAAGGGTCATGTGTGGCGGGTTGGCAATGGCCAGAATGTCAGAATCTGGCGAGATCCCTGGCTGCCTCGACCACCGTCATACAGACCTGTTACCGTGCAAGGAAGATGCAGATTGCGACGTGTAGCTGACCTCCTCAGCGCACATGGAACCTGGGATGTGAATCTTCTCCGCCAATACTTCGTGTCGCCGGACGTTGAGGAAATTCTTCGCATCAAGGACAACACCAAGCCTTGATGATGTGCTAGCATGGGCACCAGACCCCAAAGGCGTCTTCTCTGTACGGAGCGCGTATAAGATCGCCCTCGACGACAAATCCCACACATCTACGTGCGCCATGAGCAGGGCACCGGACGACAATCGCGCCGTCTAGACGGCATTGTGGGGGTGCCCTGCTCCCCCAAAGGTACGGGTTTTCGGCTGGCGTTTGGCGACTGATTCCTTGGCCACTATGCAAAATAAATTTAAGAGGCACATTGAAAAATCTGACATTTGTACCATTTGTGGTGTTGAACCGGAGGACAACTTTCATGTGGTCTGCAGATGCCCGATGGCGCGAGCATTGTGGGAGGCCATAACGGGGTTCTGTTAGGTTTTTCTGTTAGGTTTTTGAGGAGTTTGAAAATGTTTAACGGGGTTCCCCCGGTTAAATTCGGACGTAACTTCTCGAGTAGATGATTTTTCATATAAAAAACTTTTTCATCCGAGTTAGTATGCAAAAGTTATGCCCATTTTTACAAATTCTTGAGAGATTTTGCAAATAAAGTCGAAATTCATATTTGCAAATTTTTCCAACAACTAGACCACATATCACATCGGAAACTTATTTTCTTTTATTTTTTGAAATTTTCATCATTTTCTTTTATTTTTTTTAAAACTGAAAAGGCGATCTAGGGGGGGTAGAGTTTGAAAATGGGACCTTTAGTAGTAGCACGGTTTTTTACCCCCTCGCTACTACTATGGCACCACTTAGTAGTAGCGAGGGCTAAAAACCAACGCTACTGCTATCAAACTTAGTAGTAGCGAGGTTTTAAAAACCCGCGCTACTACTATGGCATGTTTCGGGGGGCACGGTAGAGACCGCTTAGTAGTAGGGAGGGTTAAAACCCGCGCTACTGCTATCAACTTAGTAGTAGCGAGGTTTAAAAACCTGCGCTACTACTAAGTAGTAGTAGCGAGGTTTTTAACCCTCGCTACTAGTAAGATTCTGTGTATAGGCTTTTCCCTAGTAGTGATGAGGAGGCGCTCGCGGCGTTGCTGGATGAGGAAGCCGAAGCCGACGTCTAGGAGCAGGAGCATCTCATGGTGCTCGCCGCCCTCGCCGGCCTGCTCGCGAGCAGTGAGAAGCCACGACGAGGTGGCTCGGCGCTTGGGCGGGTGAAAGCAAAGAACCGACATCGTCTGGAAGGCTACTGCATGCTCTACTCGGACTACTTCGCCGACGCTCCATTGCACGGTGAGAAAATATTTTGGCACCGTTATCGGATGAGCTGAAAGCTTTTCCTCCGGATTGTGAATTTCATCCGGGAGTTCGACAGCTACTTCAAGTGCAAGAAAGATTGCACCGGCACACTTGTATTCACCTCGATCCAGAAGTGCATGACAGCTATGAGGATGCTTGCATACGGAGCTCCCGGTGATTCACTCGACGACTATGGGCGCATGGCCGAGTCCACCACCATTGAGTGTTTCTACAAGTTCTGCATGGCAGTGGTGGCAGTGTTTGGACCGTAGTACTTGCGAACACCCAATGCGGAAGACACTGCTCGGATCCTAGCACAGAATGAAGCAAGAGGATTTTCTGGGATGCTTGTAAGCATCGACTGCATGCATTGGAAATGGAAGAACTGTCCATTTGCTTGGCAGGGGTTGTACAAAGGCGCCAAAGGCGGTTACAGTGTGGTGCTTGAGGCAGTGGCCACACAGGACCTCTGGATTTGGCACTCTTTCTTTGGGATGCCAGGAACTCACAATGACATCAACGTCCTGCAGTACAACAAGGGGTACTATCTAGCTGATGGCATCTATCCGAGATGGTCGACATTTGTGAAGACCATCTCAAACCCTGTGCCAGGAGGCAAGAACGCATGGTTTGCGAAGATTCAGGAGGCTCGCAAGAAGGACGTCGAGCGGGCATTTGGTGTGCTTCAATCTCGATTTGCTTTTGTCTGGTACCCCGCTCAGACCTGGTCGAAAGATCAAATGTGGGAGATCATGAGTTGCTGTGTCATCTTGCACAACATGATCATTGAGAGCGAGCAGGAAGAGCCAGTGTTTGACACTGAACCATATTACAAGCAGGGTCCTCTTGCCCAAGTTGATCACCAGCTACCGGCAAACTGGACTGACTACCTCACTATGCGTCGGGAGATCCGAGACCCACAAGTGCATCAAGAACTGCAACACGATTTGGTGGAGCACCTATGAAGGCTCAAGGGCGAGGTCGGGAATGACGTGTGATGAAACTTGAGTTTTTATTGGTTAAACTATATAATTTGTAGTGAACTATTTGTTGAACTATTTGATTTATGTGATAAAACACGTCGAAACACGCCGAACTATGTGACGAACTAATTGGTTTCTATTTGTATACGAAAATTCACGCTGAAACACGCCGAATCGCGCTAAATATGTGTCGATTCACGCAGATATCAGGCCGTTTTGAACATATTTGGACCGAAAGCTGGGCTAAATACGGCGCCTGGGGGCGACCTAGGAGGCGACGCGGGGTGCCGAACCGCCCCCGGCGCCAAGTTTATCACCGGCGCACCCCATGCCGCTCTTTTTCGTCGCCCTGGGAGCCGAATGGCTGGAGATGTTCTTACGCGTCTCCCCAATCCCCACTCTCAATCGAAGCCAAGGAACCAATGGGTGCGCTCGTCGCCCCCACCCTGCGCCGCCGCAGTCCAGCAACCCCCCACCCCATATGCCCCCGCCATGGCAGCCCTCAACCTACGCCGCCGGCACGATAGTGGCCGCATCCCCCTGCCGCTCCTCCTCACCGGCCGGATTTCACGCATCCCCTGATTCCGATCCCCTTTCTTTCGTTTCAGATGAAGAGAAGACCATTGGAGATACTTCCACAGCTGCCCCTCCTATCTCCCTCGATGATGAATTTTCGAAGGCCACCGCCATGGGTAAGCGTACCGTGATCTGTCGCACAACGCTTAGAAAGATCCAATTTTTATGAGCTGCGTGTGGAGTTTTGTTGAGGGGGGCAGTTTTTTTTTTTTGTCGCGAAGATGCGATTTTGCTGCCAATCGATCGTACGGATTATATACTATTCTCATATAAATACGATGAATCTATTGGAGGCAAAAATGTTGATGGAATCCTCCACGGCCATCAGTTAAACTCGGCTGTGATGTAAAGTTTTGTTTTGCTCTTTCAATGGCTCGGTCAATCCCAACGATAGTAGAAATCGGTTTGCCAATTTGAATTGTATTCTTGTTCCTTCGGTACATATACTGTAGGGGAAAAAGGGAAGGGGCCTTGTCCGAGTGGGCAACGTACACGGGCTATACATCTGCTTACATCTTTTTCGGTGAATTTTTCACAATGACAGGACCTTATGCAAGTGCAGGATGGTCGGACCTCCCCATAGATATCCTCATCCGGATACTGCATCTCCTTGAGCTCCCCGAGGCCCTCGCCTTCCATGCTGTCTGCCCATCATGGCGTTCTGCATCTGTGGCCGCAGGCGGTGCCCCACCTCGCCGCACGCCGTGGCTTGTGTCCTTGGCGAAGGAGCCTCTTCCGGCAGGGGATCAACAGAGGCCTGTGCGTCGTGGATTATGGGATCCTACTGCCACTTCTGAGCTCCGCAATCTTGTGGATGCTGAGAAAACTTTCCAGGTCAGCTTTCCCTGGGGCCAGGCCGTGGCCTGCTGCGGCGCCTCCCATGGCTGGTTAATCATGGCAAACGAGCTCTCGGATCTCGTCCTCTATAACCCCTTCACCACGGCGTCGCTCTCGCTCCCGCCAGTCACCGGTTTTGCATCGTGCATCGAGGTGGTTTACGGAGATGAAGGGAACGTCGTGGGCTATCGTTACAGTTGTTTTGAGAGTGACAGTGTGTATGATCTGCGGTCTCTTGGTGGGTTTTTCTATGACAAGGTTGTGTTGTCCGGTTCTCCATCTGCTGGTCCCGCAATTGCTTTCTCCATGCACATGGACGGTAAGCGACTCTCTTTTGCGAGGGTGGGAGATAGTTCTTGGCGACAAGTTTCAGTGATAAGGAGAAGCCTGGATAGCTATGCCGATTGCGTCTACCACCGCGGCAGGTTCTACGTGGTGACAATGGAAGGTAAATTGAATTCTTGGGGCCTCAGTGGACCGGAGGACAGACCGCCAAAGAAAACGATCATGGCCGAGGGAGATGATTACTTTTTTGAACTTATCACGAGATACCTAGTTTCAACTCCCTGGGGACATCTTCTGCAGATTCGTGTCGTCCTCGACAAGTATCAGGAGCACTACGTCAGGGTTGATGTAGAGAGGTTGGATCTCAAGAGCAGCCAAATGGTAGGAGTAAGCCCTGCGAAGGCTCTAAGAGGACACGCGGTGTTCCTTGGTCAGAATAGCCAGGGTATATTGTCCGTCGATAAATTCCCCGAGGTAAGGCCAGATTGTATCTACTTCACGACTCCCCGTCTCAGGAGGGACGCTTTCGAGCATCGCCATAACCAATGGAGCGGTGTGAAGGTCTATGATTTGAGAAGTCGGAAGCTGGAGGATGCTTTTCTGTCGGGTGGTGGTCATTATGGAACAATCTGTCCATCGGAGGTCTGGTTCACGCCGAGCCTGTGATCACTTAGCAACCATGTCGGAAGATGTTTCATGCTGCACGCATAACTGGTGCTTTGCTTTGATTGTTTCCTTCTAAATTCTTTTTGCAGTTGTTTGTTTCAAGAACGTGTTGCATAATGTGGAAAGTGTGATTCGTGTGTATATAGATTAATGAGTTCTGTGTATATAGTAGTAGCTGGTATGTTGGCGATCACAAGTTTGTATGATGTCCTGTCCCAGCACAAGGTTCAATGCTGAATATTTGGTTAGGTTTAGATGTGCACCGAGCTAACTATCACTGCCTATGAATAAGAGTCTGATCTTAAGAGAAAAGTTCAATGCTGAAGATTTGGTTTTTCATAAAGATGCATTTTCTCTGTTGGTTTCATTCTGTGCGATGCTTAGCCCTCTGATTCTACCCAAGAAAGAAATAATGGATTTTTTCCTGGTCAACTTCATCTTGTGAACTTGCTTTGTTTATTATCTACGCCCCAGGCTGTAAAGTTATTTCAATCTTTCATCACAGCTTTGAAGTGAAAGAAACAATTGATTTGCTAATTCTCATCAGGATTGGAATTAGCAAAGTCTCATCTAAGTGGATGTGTTTAACATGTTAGCCCTGAATTGATTCACCAACATACACGGTATTGATGTAATACAAAACACAAATGCATCATTCTATTACATCACAATGATCCAGAATAACATACTCCCTCCATTCCAAAATAAATGTTGTGGTTTTAGTTCAAATTTAAATTAAAACCATGTATACCATGCTCT
Source organism: Triticum aestivum (assembly GCF_018294505.1). Classification (NCBI taxonomy): domain Eukaryota; kingdom Viridiplantae; phylum Streptophyta; class Magnoliopsida; order Poales; family Poaceae; genus Triticum; species Triticum aestivum. Next base: position 657,533,795 of record NC_057813.1, on the reverse strand, counting down.
CAGAGGATTAAAAAATATATGTGCTGCAATCATGCCATTTTCGAGCATCAACACTTACTTTCTACAAAGATACCAACATAACTACATAATTAGTGATCGATTTTATGTTATATTTGCAGCTGGTCTCAGCTGTTGGACACTCTTCTTTTTCCCAAAGTAAATTCAAGGTAAATTTCAACTCCGCCTATGTCTTCTAGGCATAGCCGGTCCCAAGCCCGGGTAAAGAAGTAGGGTTGTGATAGGCTTGTCGAGCCAACGTAAAAACTAGCCAGTCCCTCCTCATGAAAGGGTTTCATATCTAAGGGTTGTGATAGGCTTGGCGAGCCAACATAAAAACTAACCAGTCCTTTGGGTATGAAACCATTTGGGTAAGAGTAGTACTAGGATGGTGACCTCCTGGGAAGTCCTCGTGAAAGGGTTTCATATTTAGCCTACCCCAACTTGTTTGGGACAAAAGGCTTACTAAGTAAGTAAGTTCAAGGTAAATTTCAAAGTTAGTGGTCATTTTTTAACTTTAATTTAAACTGGTGTGCACACACTGTCTTGAGAGAACAAAATTGGTGTGCACACACTGTCTTAAGAGAACAAATCAGTTTTCTGTAGCATTATTTCTTTGAGCATTGTATAAAGTTTTACAAGTTCAATATTTTAAAAATTGTGCTATATATATGATCTCTAGTGTATGGAAGATAACCTCCAAAATTTTACATGCTTCTTCCAAGGTCCTATAAATCTCACAGGATGAGTTGATTCATCATATTAATAACCATATTAAGCTATCATCTAAATGTACTCGGTGTCCAGCAAACTACAAATAGTACAAGCTCTTGGTCTCTAGCATTTACACAAGGGGCACACAACTCACTAATCTTTTTTTGAGCCTGAGCTACACAGAACTCACATTTTACACGCCATGCGCTGCTTTTCTCTGAAACAATCAAACACATACACTATATAATAAAACCAACACCACGAGCGAAGGAACGGTGTAGGTCTGCTGCTGGCAACCTTCTTCCAAGCTAACACATGAAAACAGCCAAAAGAGAGACAAGAGAATTATCGAGGAGACAGGCGATTCACTTTCTGAAAGGGAACTTCCATCAACTGGAGGCAGATTTCCACCCTGAAAATGATTTAACAAAAGTGAGGCCTCACAGAAAAATCATTAGGCCTGATGCTACTTAATTATGGACCAAAATGGCACTTACAAGTTACAGCATGGCTGGCTAGATCAGACTACACCCGGCGTGAACCAGACTTCTAAAGGGCAGATGGTTCCGTAATGACCTCCACCAGTCGGGAAAGCGGCCTCGAGCGTCCGTCTTTTCAGGTCATAGACCTTCACGCCGCTCCATTGGTTATGGCGATTCTCGAAAGGGCGGCGCTCTCTGAGGCGTGGAGTTGTGAAATAGATACAATCCGATTTTAGTTTGGGGAATTCTTTGGTGGATAAAATGCCTGGGCTATTCTGTCCGACAAAGGCCGCATGTCTCCGCAGAGCCTTCCCTGAGCTCAGTGCTACCCTTGTCTGACTCTTGAGGTCCAACCTGTCTATTTCAATCCTGACGTTGTTTCGCTGGAGCGTGTCAAGAAAGACACGCACCTGCAGGAGATGACCCCAAGGTGTCGAAAGCAAATACCTAGTGATAACTGGGTCGTCGAACATGTCTTCATCATCCTCGGCGATGACCGTCTTCTTCCTCGGTTTGTCTGGTCCACCAAAGTCCCATGACTTCAATATCCCTTCCATTGTCACCGCATAGAACCTTCCGCGGTGGTAGATGCAATCTGCAAAGCTATCCCCACTTCTTCGGATCACCGAAACTTGTTGCCAATGGTTGTCTCCTATTCTTGCAAAAGAGAGCCGCTTGCCATCCAGGTGGATGACCACAGCGACGGCGCGACAAGTGGACGGAGGACCGGACAGCACAACCTTGTCGTAGAAATACCCGCCGGGAGACTGCACATCATAAACACGTCCTATCGTGTAACACCCGTAACGATAGCCCACGATCTTCCCTTCGTCTCCGTAGACCCCCTCGATGCACGACGCAAAACCGGTGATTGGTGGGAGCGGGATCAACGTCGCCGTGAAGGGGTCGTAGAGGACGAGATCCGAGAGCTCGTTCGCCATGATTAACCAGCCATGGGAGGCGCCGCAGCAGGCCACAGCCTGTCCCCTGGGTAAGCTGACCTGAAAAGTTCTATCAGGATCCAGGAGGCTGCGGAGCTCAGTCTTAGCAGCAGGATCACATAACTCACGACGCACACGCGGATGCTGATCCCCTGCCGGAAGAGTCTCGTTCGCCAAGGACACGAGCCACGGCGTCTGGCGATATGGGACACCGCCTGCGGCCGCTGATGCAGAACGCCAAGACGAGCAGACAGCACGGAAGGTGAGGGCCTCGGGGAGCTCAAGGAGATGCAGTATCCAGATGAGGAGATCCATGGGGAGGTCTGACCAGCCTGAACTTGCATAAGGTCCTGCCATTGTGAAAAAAACACGTTATATTCTTTTAGGAAGAAAGAATATGTAAGCAGATTGTATATAGCGAAGCAAACAAGCCCGTGTACGTTGCCCACTCGGGTAAGGCCCCTTCCCTATTCCCCTTGGAACTAAGTATACAATTCAAATTGGCAAACCGATTTGTACTACCGTTCGGATTGACTGAGCCACTGAAAAGAGCAAAATAAAAACTTTAGAGCACAGCGCCATAGAATTCGCAATTACATTCATGCTAGTTAACTGACGGCCTAGATAATGAGCGAAGCAAAATCCATTCGAGTTCAGAAGGAGGGTCCCATCAACATTTTTGGTAGAAACAGAGGCCTCAAGCTCAACACCCAGGTTCCGTTGAACAGAACCAAACCAACAGATTCATCTTGATGAGAATATTAATCCGTGCGATCTTTCTAATCGTTGAGCCACAGATTGCGGTAGGCTTACTTACCCACAAGGTTTTGGTTACCGGTCGAAATTTCAAGATTTCCCATGGTTACCGCGTATTTCCGTGCCCCTCAGTAAATCCTCATACCGAGCAAAAAATATCATTTTTTTGAAATTTTTGAATTTAAACGCTCGATTTGTAGTAAAGTGCGTAGGATCTAATTAATGCCATGAGAGTTGATTATGACGTGTTCGTAGCAACCTAGTTCCTGTTTTGACAGGTCTCTGGTTCGAATGTTCGTTCATTCATTTATTTGAATTCAAAATTCAACTGTAAAATTTGTTCGAAATATTCTCGGTATTTCTCGGCAACCGTGGTAACCACGTTTTATCAGTACCCCTCGGTAAAATTGCCTCATTTGGTAACCAAAACCTTGCTTACCCATAGCAGTGGCCTTCAAGAATTCATCATCGAGGCACTACTAGGGAAAAGCCTAGCAGCAGCTCGAGTTTTGGCCCTCTCAGTAGCGCGGGTACCGGCGCTACTAATAAGGCGCTACAGCTAACGTATAGCAGTAGCGCCTGTTGACCCACGCTACTGCTACACATGAATAGCTGCAGCGCTCTTTAGAAAAGGGCGCTACTGATATTATCTGCAGCGCTGTTTACAGGGAAGCGCTACTGGTAAGTCGGCGCTACTGCTAAATCCCCCCCCCCTCGCTACTACTAGTTTTATTAGTTTTTTCCCTGCATATTTGTTTTTTATTTGTTTTGCATTTGAATAGGCTTTATACAATAATCTTTAGCATATCATCCACATACAAATGTAATCATAGCATATACATACAATTAGTCTCATCAAATCATGTCATCATCATAATCATCATCCAACACAAAGTGGTCTCTCGTCATCAATCTCGAAAATTGCGATACAAGTCTCGATTACTTGCAAATACATCGTCATCCATCTAAACAATGATATACACGAGAATAGTTATCACTTTGAGTACATGAGTTCGTATCCCTCTCTCGCATTAGCGTGAACCTAAACTAAGTACTGCGTGTCGCTCGGAAACCGAAAACCGGTACACCTGGGCCTGACACTCCGGCCACTTGTCGTATATATACTCCTGGCGTAGCACTTCTTCGCCATCTATGATCTATGCACCTGCATCGTCACATGTGTCGATGATATGCAACATATATAGTTGAGCAACAGAAAGAGACAGACTTGGCAAAAATATAAACAACATATCATAAGCATAAATAACAAAGTTCATCGTACCCAAAATGACCTAACTAGAGTGATTTTCGCTAGTCGAGGAGGAGGACGGTTTAATTACATCACAAATAAAGTTTCACCGTGCATAACTCAAAGTTTTGTCATAAAAGAAAGTATGGACTAAACGGACACATTGTCATATATCGACAATCACTCCATCATGTCGTGCCATCCATCCATGTCAGGGAGATAGTCATCGAGCTTAGTGAAAGGCTTCATGTCGAGACTGAGAGGCTATCCATGTTCGGATGTCTTCCCGCGACATTTGTCCTTCTGCATGGAACATCCCTGTTTTTTCGACGACCTCATTCATGATGATTTGGGCAAGTTCGTGCTGGATGTTATAGAACTCAGCTCGAAGTCGATGATCCTCGATATCTCCTATGTCCTTTGCCCGTTGCAGAATATGGGCATCGCCAGATCTAGGTGCCATGTGAAGGTTCTGGTGATCCCGTCGGTACTCCAGCATGTGGTGTAGGACATAGAATCCATCATTAAGAGAATCGTTTGGTTGTTGGATGCAGCAGAAGTCGGTCTTATGGCTGAAGGCGGCCCTGCCGCCCCTTCTCTTCTTGTCCCTAACCTCTCCACCCCTTGCTTGGTAGTAAAACATAGCACTGTCGAGAACATCTTTGATGTGGGTGTAATCCTTTTTGTGAATGTTCTTCGACGAGTCCAAGTAAAGAGCGTGGGAGAATCAGGGGTAGAGGTTGATGAGGATGGCGCGCCCGCCACTGCGCAAAATAAGTACACCTCAAATTAATTAGCCTCCACCGTGCAAATGAATTATTGAAATCGAAGGAAGGATAGCAGCGTGGATGACTTACACGGGATGATAAGGCACGAGAATCGCCTCCTTGTCCTTATTGGCGAGCATGAAACTGACGATGTAATCCCTTGCGTATTCACGATGCTATGCACAGACTCCCAAGAAGCCCTCGTGCATGTAGTACGGGTCAGCGACACAGATAAAACGTATCTTCTCAACCCCAATGATGTAGTTCATGTGCAAGGCATAAAGGCGGACAAACGTAAAATCCAGCTTCTTCACATGAAACATGTCGAATATGTAATCGAATCGGAGGAAGAACTTATCCGCGGGGAAGCCGTCGACGTACGACATTTGCGGCGGAATGTTTACCACGTAGAGTGGGTATCCTGGATCTTTCGAGGCGATGAGGCCTTTCTCTACCCGCAGCACATCGTCATGAAGTCTCCTTAGATCGCCGAATCTGGCCCGTAGCGCTGTTTCAGGTAGGATTGGTCGACCGGGGATATGCCATTTATCCGCATCGGGGATATCTACACGGTCCTGAAGCCGAGGCTGCTGAGGCGGCTGGATCATAGAATCAGCTTTTTTGCCTTTCCTCGCTCTCTTCCTAGGCTTCTTTACCACCGGATGGTCGTCAATAACACGTTGAGACGGTAATTCAGGCACCGACTCATGATGCTCAAACCCTGAGGAGGCGCCAGTATAGACATACTGTTCAGCGCCATCGTCATCCTCATCCTCATCCATGGCGACGTCATCAGCGACTAATGGAGCCACCTGCTTACCCCGTCCGCTATCACCCAACCCGACACCCGACGCTAATTGGGTAGGTGGGGTGTTGATGTTCATACCTTGCTGAGGCTGCGTGCTCGTGGGTGTGCTCCCGACCGCCTCCAGACGAAGCAGACTCTTTGGCCACAACAGGACCCACCCATTGCAACAATCACCAAGGCGCCGTGGGGTCTCGTCGTCATCCCCCACTAGTATTAGAGGAGGCAAATTCTCGTGGCCCGGTTTGACACTGGCCACGGAAACCTTGAAGACGTTCCGGGGGATCGACCGGCTGTGGAACAATGGTTCCTTCGGCTCCATTATCGTCCCCTTCCCCACGTCCACCTTCTGTTCGCCGATGGTGTACAATATGGTGCACGGGGTTTCGTCGGCCTGCAAAGAAAAGTCTGCGACGTGAGACATCCGAAAGGCAACGAAAACGGGAGATTATACATTTATATTGAAGGGGGCCGGTGTGGCAGATACCGTGAGGGCGTCGAGCTCAGCCAAAGAGGAGGCACCATCGAGCACGTCCGGTGCGGCAGCCGGTGCGGGAGCAGGTGCGGGAGCAGGTGCGGGAGCATGTGCTGCCAAGAAGTTAGCAAGGGGAAAGTCCTATGCATTTTTTTTGGATTTTGCCTTGTCCAAGTGTGAACGCCCGTCACCAAGGAAGTAGATATATCTGCAATCGCCTGTTTTGCGGCAGCTAGCGCTGTTGCGACTGTCTGAGATGATTTCTTCTCAACCGCAATCTCAACCTTCTTGTCGATGCTTTCTTCAGTTAACCTCCGTCTTTCCTTTTTCTCCTCTGTGGTCTCACGGTAGTACTTCTTCCACGTGGCACCGTCTCCGACACCGTGCACGCGTCCATACGACGGTCGAGTATCCACCGGTTGTTGTTTCAATATGTTCAACGCCCGGTTGAATGGAGTGTCCCACTTGGGCCTCGCCAATGCCTCAGACGGCGAGTCGCTTTCGGCCACAATCCGGTGCTGCTCTCTCTGCAAAAGGCACAAGGATCGTTTACAAATATGACAAAGGTGTGCAGTCGAATTGATCAGAAACTAAAATTACCAGCAGTCTCATGAACTCCGTAATGACCGGTGTTGTCTCATAAACCTTCTTCAGTGGGTCCCAACGATGGCGGGCCCTCAGGACGTCACGCTCCCGCGGGACGGTGAAATCCACCAAGGGGTCTGGGATGCCCAGACTCGCGGCTTCCACGTCCTCCTTGGCCCATTTGGACCTCTTTCCACCGTAACCACGGCTTCCGAGGTGGTGGGTCCCAATGTTCCTCTTTTGAAGCCCCTTCATGTACTTAGACTTTTCTTTGGCAGCTTCGGCCTCGCAAGCCTCCTTCAATATTTGAAACTTCTCTTCCGTGATTGTCGGACTTTCCTTTACAATCTCGGAGTAGGGTTCCCCGTCGTTGATCTTTGCTTTCACTCGATTTTTCCAGGCGGCCAACGCGTTGCTAAACTTGGTCATGGCGTGTTTGTTTATCTTCTTCATTGCCGGGTCCTTGTCTGGATCTTCATAATCCTTCTCATTCCGGCCCGGGAACAAGAATATCTGGTGAAACTTCTTTAGGAGGGAGCTCCTCATATTTTCTATCTTCTTTAGATTCTCATCATTGATGGTGGCGGTTGTCCGTATGATGCAGCCTATTTGATTGCCGTAGCACGCGCGCGCTTCCTCGGGCGCCTTTGGCTCAAAATTGCCGTTGTCCACCTCCGTGACCACCAGTCTAGTAGTCCTGAGTTTGTTAGGAACCCGTTGCCTCTTTGCTTTCGGTTCTACACCGGCTCCGCTCCCCGAGGCAGCACCAGTCTCAGCACCGGTCTCGATGCCGGTCTGAATCTCAGCGCCGGTCTCAGTCTTAGCACTGGTCTGCGTGTCGGTCTCAGCACCGGTCTGCGTGTCGGTCTCAGTCCCTGATGCCACCGGTGGGCCCAGCAACAACATCTGTTGATCGTCGATAAGGCTAAAAAATTCGTCTGCCGCCCGGTAGACGTCGTCGCAATCACCAGAACCCTGCCCTTCATCGTTGCTAGCCATGTTTCCTATGATTAAATCTAGTCAATTAATTCTAGACCTAATAAAATGAATAATGACATAAAAAGGACAATTGTTTTGCAGGAATGTTGACTCCTTCCTGGTGCGGCAAATCCCGGGCACTCGATATGTCCTAGTTTGTAGCACAAGTCATGCCGAAATTCACGGGAAATTTCGGCATGACCTTTGCTAAAAAGTGGACAAATCGAGAACCTGAAATTTGCCGGAACAGAAATGAATCAACATTCCGGCAAAACATAGGTCACTCAGCATCATTCCCTGGAAACAACAAAGCCACTTGGGCACAATCGAACAACTTCAATGAAAAGATATAACATGACCACTTCAATGAAAAATAAAATTTGCCTAAATTCTTTTCCTTGAAAAATAGTGGTCTTTTCAAAAATCAAAAACCTTTGCCAATCTACTTAACCTAGCTTGTTAATCCAACGAACCTAATTAACCTACCTATTTAACCTAGTTAGTTAGTCTAGTTTACCTAGATAATTAACCCTAATTAAACTAGTTAACGCAGCTAGTTCTCTGTCAAAGCCTAAAATAAATTTTTGCACTAATTAGCATGGATAATTAACCTAATTAAACTAGTTAACCTGACTAGTTCTCTGTCAAAGCCAATGTTTTAAATAGCCGGTTATAGCTTCGCTATAGCTCGGTTATAGCCTTTTCAGCAGGGTGCCGCTAAATGGTCGCCTTCACAAATAACCCGCTATATCCCGCTATAGCCCGTTATAACTCCGCTATAGCTATTTTTGGAGGTCCGCCGCTATTTTCCATAGCCCGCTATTTAAAACATTGGTCAAAGCCCTAACTAAGTTTTTGCACTAACCTAGATAATTAACCTAATTAAACTAGTTAACCTAACTACTTCTTTGTCAATGCCCTAACTAAATTTTTGCCCTAACCTAGATAATTAACCTAATTAAACTGGCTAACCTATGCATGAGAGAGAGAGGAGGGGTGGGGGCTTACAGATGATGGCTCCGGTGGTGGTGACGGAGGCAGTGGTGGTGAGGGAGGCAGGGGCGTCTCCGGTGACGGCGAGGGAGGCAGGGGCGTCTCCGGTGACGGCGAGGAAGGTGGCGTCGACGGCGGCTCCGGTGGCGTTGACGAGGCCGCGCGGCTCCGTGGCGTTGGGGGCGGCTCCGGTGTCGTCGACGGCGCACGGCTCTGGTGGCGTCGTCGGCGGCGGCGAAGTGGGGCGACGGTAAATCGGGGAGACGGCGGCGCGCTGGGTGGGTTGAGGGATTTGGGGGAGAAGTGGTGGCCGGGGGGAAACGGTTTTTTGGTTAAGTCAAACTTAGCGGTAGCGCGTTTCGCAAAACGCGCTATAGCTAAGATAGCTATAGCGGTTTCTGCAAAACGCGCTGCTGCTATAGCTATGTAAATTTCTTCCTTTTTTAATTTCCTTTTCTGTTTCTATAGCGGGGGTCTAGGACACGCGCTGCAGCTACATTAGCTATAGCGCCTCTTACGAACAAACGCTGCTGCTATGCCTTCCTCTGATTTTTCGCTTTTTCGTTTACTTTGCTTTACATTTTATTTTTCCCTTTCTCCTTTTTCTATTTCTTTCATTTTCATTTACTTTTCTATTTGTTTTTCATCTTATATTATTTCCGTTAGTAGTAGCGCTCTTCTCAGGAAATGCGCTGCTAATTATGCTCTAGCGGTAGCGCGTTTCTGCGAAGCCCGCTACTGCTATGCGTAGCCTAGCATTCTGCCAATGGGAATATTAGTAGTAGCGCTTTCTCGGCCGCAAGCGCTACTGCTAAGTTTGTATCTGTAGCGCGGTTTTTCTTAGATCGCTACTGCTATATAGCACTAGCGCGCTTTTTTGACCCATCCGGACATGGGACGGAGTCTTCAATCTTGTATCTTCGTAGTCTTGGAGTCCGGCGGATATTGATAATCCGGCTGTCCGGACACCCCCTAGTCCAGGACTCCCTCAGTAGCCCCCGAACCAGGCTTCAATGACGATAAGTCCAGCGTGTTTATAGTCTTCGGCGTTGCAAGGCGGGTTCTCCCTTCAAATTCCATGTACCTGCCGAACAGTGTCCGGCTTCATCTTGAATACTGTGTTCCTCGGCTTCTACGCCAAATAATGGCCCTCTTCCACGCGTCGCACGAATGCGAAAAGCCAGGGTGTCTTTTGCATTTCACCCCCCAATTGTGCGAGTTGCCCGCCTATAAAAGAGGCAAGAATCCAGATCCAAACCACACCGTCTTCCTCCCGCGAATACTCCATCGAAGCGCCTTTGACCTAGAAACCCATTCCACCATGGATCGTCAACACGACTCTTCTTCGCGCGCTCCCAGCCCACCGTCGGGGAGTTGGAGGAGGTGCTCTATTTCGCATTGTGGAAGAGGCTGTTTTGCCTCGTACCCCGTTCTCACCAGGGGTCCATATATCAAGTGGGCGGCGCCGAAATATGGCGCATCGCCGGGACCGGATACCTATCCGGCACTCCCAAGAAGGCGTCTGAAGACTGGCCCTCGGAGTGGTTTTATATAGAAGACGCCCCGCTGCCAGACCCAGTTCGGATCGGCCTCCCGGAGTTTAGTGCTGCTCCCTTGAAGAAACGCCTCAGCTGGCGCCCACGGAGCCCCCGATTGGAGGAAGACAAGAGCGTCCATTACTTGATGGGCCGGATAAGATTAATGGCTCATTCCGGCTTGACCATGATCGGAGTCATGGCGACATGCATCAAGCGAGGGGTACAACCACTGCAATACAGAGGCCACCCCATGTGGGATTTCAACGGGGAAGACGATGCTACCCGGCACGGCCGGAAAGGGCCGGATTCGGCCGAGGATCTGGTGAAGATCCTGTCCAGCCTGTACAAGGGGGAGAAGGAGGATTTCCTTCGAACGAACCCTTTGAATGGGTTTTCCATGATCAACCCCAGAGGATGGGTAAGTGAACACCTTGAAGGGCCCAACCCATGCTTTTGAAGTTTAAGCTTCTTATATTATGTCTTCGGCGCAGGATCTACGCCGGACTGTGGAGGACATGGTGAGTCCTGCTCCACAACCCGAGGATCTAGAAGGATCCCTGGATCCGGCCTCCGAAGAGGACCCGGATATCGAGGTGGAGCTGATCGATGGGGTGTATCACCAGCTTAGCATAGACAATGCTTTGGTCGCCATTACGGCGGACTACCCCGGGCTAAGTCCGGCTTCCCAGGTGACCGCGACCGAAGTCCGGACACCATTATCTCATCCCTGCCCATTTCTGACCTTCGCGAACGATGGTATTTTGCAGGAAGCGCCTTTACGGCAGGAAGCCGAGCCCGCGGCGGCCGACCAACAGAGGTCAGTCCGAACCAGCAGGCGGAAAGGGAGCGCAGTGCGGATGGAGCCGCAAAGGTATAGCTCGTATTTGAATTTTTAGAGCAACGTTCCGAGGAAACGTCTGAGTGCTCATGATCTTTGTAGGAGAAAAAGCGCTCGCCGGACTGCGAGCGCAGGAATTGCCAATCCGACCAACACCGGCCAGGCTCCAGCGCCCGGCCTGGAGGGGGAGGCAAGCGCAAGACGCGAGCCGGATCCTTCTCCAATGGAGGATACTGACAGACTGTCCGCCACCAAGTCTGAGGTGGAGAGCGCCATGAACCATAGGCGCCGCCGGACAGTATTTCAAGAAGCGTGCTTTTCCCCTGAGGCATTGGATGCTTTTAACGCAGGGGACGCGCATCTTCGTGCTGCTCAAAATGGTTTTACCAGAGCCACGGAGCAGTATGTGAAAGACATACGGGTAAGGGAATTTTAATGGTTGTATATACCAGTAGCCCCTGAGACTTAAAGTAGTTATGCTAACTGATTTAAGGATCATTGGAAATTTCAGGCACTTAACGAGAAGAACGCCCAGCTGTCTCGGGAGCTGCAAGATTGCAAGGCCCAACTTGAGGCCGCACTTGCTGCCGCAGGAGGAGACGGAAAGACCCCTCCTGGTAACACATTTTTATTAATAAATATAAGCGCTGTGCGGCGTGCGCGCGAGTCTAATAATGACATTTGCAGGTACCGCCGGACAAGATCCGGACAGGCAAGCATTGCTACGCCAGCTAAAGGCCGGCGAGAGTGTGCTGAATAGGGTTCAGCAGGAAAGGAACAAGCTCTAGGATGCCAACGCCAAGCTCGGAGAAGAGCTGAAAGGCGCTCAGGCCGAGCTGTCCGGCTCCGTTAAGGAGAATCAGCGGCTTCGTCGCGGCATTTATAGTAAGTTCTTGAGCGAACTCTTTTGAAAAGAAGAGTTCGGCGAGGAAGTATTTTGACATGATATGTCTTGTAGGTATACTCACGGGTCGTCCTGCAGAGGAGATGCCCATATCAATGGGTGATCAACTTCCCGAACTGTTGCAGCTACTCGAACGAGTTCGGCAGGCAATGAGCGGCGCCGTTCAGGCTTTATGGCCAGCCCTCACCCTACCCGCGGGCCTCGGGGAGCTTGCGGAGAAGCTGCAGGGAGTGCGGCAGCGCTTCCGTTTGTGGAAGATTTCGGCTTGCCGTCAAGGTGCCAGGGAGGCTTGGGCCATGGTGAAGACGCGGTACAAGAAGGCAGCTCCTAACCACATGGCCGAAGTTGGACCGGTGGGGCCCGATGGGAAGGAGATCCCTGTGAGTTTAGTGTATAGCCAAGTAGAGTTGGCTGCTAAATTTTCCCAACGGGACTATAAACTAGATAGCCTGTTAGACGGGATTGAGGAGGAATACAATCAGTAAATTTGACAATGTATGTTATCCTTGAAAGTGACATGTGAAATGCCTTCTAGCCGGATTGTAGATCGTTTGTCTTTGCCGACCTTTTCGCTTCGACCTCGGGACCCTAGAGTCCGGAGTGTGTCCGAATACCTTTTTGGTTAAGAAACAACCGTGGTATGCATGGAGACCAGGCGTAGGGGTCATTAGTGCTTTATCAGACAAGTGCCCAACTAGTTATGTTATATTACATGGTTAGTAAGAAACATCTTCCAGGGAGAATAGTTTCGTTAAGGGTTCCTTTCCCTGGGAGGCATGCCCTAAAGTGCATGTCCGGACTGCAAAGAAAGCAGTAAAACATCTGGGGGCAGATAGATAAATAGGTAAAAAGTCATCTTTTAAGTCACCGACCGAATATTCCCTTAAGAACGCTAGCTTTCGGCTTCACCCAGTCTGAGGTACACATCCGGCTGACCCGGCAATAACAATCGCAGAGGTGCTCCCTTTACCTCCTAGCCGAACAATCGGGAACGTAGGGGTAAGCACAGGAGCCAGGCAACCCAGCTTGGCCAAAACTTAAGTCATATCGATGCATATAATGGCGAGTAAAAGGTACATGTGGAAGCTTGACACATGTGTTGGGTATAAAACCCGTATAATTGAGCTTCTGTAAAAGAAGCCCCCAGGAATAATGAGTGCGGATGGCACATCATGCGTATGCAAAGAATGCAAAAATAGGCCCGGAAGGGCTTTTAAGTGAAAAGGATAAAAAGAGAAACGTTTATTTATCCTGTGCGCTGAAAACTTCGTTCATATGCGCCATGAGCAACGCTTGTTTAATTTAAAATATTACCTTCTGTGCGGCCGTTTGTAAAATCTGAGAGATGGCAAGTCGTTGGCTTCAGCCCCCAAGCCACAAGTGCTGGGGTGTTCGGGATAAACTTGAGCACTCTTGTTCCCATTTTTGGGTCCATCTAGGGAGGCGCTCAACACGACGAACAAGGCAACCGGACTTATAATGCTTGAACACTCTCACTTAGCCATAGAATTCTATAATTTTAAATTTCGGCGAAGCCCCTGGTATTCGGAAGACCGAATCCGGGGCGCTATCCACGCCTTCATCGGAAATTATCCGGAACTTCGCTCGAAGCGGCGTGAGTCTTTAAGGACCCGAAAAAACCTCTCAAACAGCGACCAGTCTCTCGCCTTATCATGCTAGTCAGTTTTAGCTTTCTCCACTGAGGCGTTAACCCGGCTCAACCGGGGCGCGATCGCAGTGGTTCTCCCAGTGCCACCTTAGCCGACAAAACGGAACGTAAGGCACCAAAACGTGGGAGCCGGGCAAACCGAACTATTGACCCAAGACATGATTCGGAGCCGATTCATATAATGCTATAAGTTCGGGGTGCCGCACTTGTGAAAGTGTTCGGACTTTATCACACCATAGAGTGGGGAACACAAGCCCCCGGTGTATTATGCCGTACCAAAATATACGGATGCCAGATGTCATAAAATGAGCATATATATATATATAATGTGATGCAATTGCGATCATAAAGGTGCTGCATTATTAATGAAAGAAAAGTCTGCTAGAAGAGCGGACTGATACAAATAGTGTGGTAAGCAAGGGATTTGGACTAAATAAACATGTCCCCCTCCAGGGATGAGCTGCGGATTTGGTGTATATAATCGAATTTAATGCTCGTAATTGAGACCACATGAGTGTTCGGCGCAGCCTTCTTTGGTCCCTGACCGTTGCATCATGAGTTCGGCAGGTTGACCGCCAGACAGGGCTTCTGGTTAACAGAGTCTTGTGTACAAAAAAGAAGAAAAATAATAAAAAAAGAGGGGCACATTTGTGAGCCCCCGGTGTGGTCGAACCGCACTCTGGGTCCGTTGTGATCGTGCCCCCTCCCATGTGCCCATGGTATCTCCAAAGCGTAATGATGTACGCGGAGTGTTATTCTTGCGATCATACGCGGGCGAGGGTTGGGGCCGCATTGCTACGCGTGCTCTGATCGCGCCAGGTGGTCTTGGTTGGCATTGCTCCGGGCGCGCTTTGCTGTATCTGGCTGTTTAACGGCTGGACTCAAGAATTGCCTTAGAAGGCTGCTCTGTACTTCTGCCGCGAGAGCCGCTGTATGTTCCTCCGTTCGGAGGGAGCGTTCCGTATTCCCATTGACCGTGATGACTCCACGAGGGCCTGGCATCTTGAGCTTTAGGTATGCATAGTGCGGCACCGCATTGAATTTGGCAAACGTGGTTCGCCCGAGCAGAGCGTGATAGCCGCTGCGAAACGGGACTATGTCGAAGATTAACTCTTCGCTCCGGAGATTATCCGGGGATCCGAAGACCACTTCCAGTGTGACTGAGCCTGTGCAATTGGCTTCCACTCCTGGTATGACACCTTTAAAGGTTGTCTTTGTAGGTTTAATCCTTGATGGGTCTATGCCCATTTTGCGCACTGTATCCTGATAAAGCAGGTTTAGGCTACTGCCGCCGTCCATCAGGACTCTCGTGAGGTGGAACCCATCGACGATTGGGTCTAAGACCAATGCGGCGAATCCGCCATGGCGTATGCTGGTCGGATGGTCTCTTCGATCAACTTGAAGCTGCTTCTGCTTTTTCTTTAGGCTGTTTGCTGTGGCGATAAGCCTGCGCTTGAAGCGCTCTTGTTCGACGGGATCCTCGGGTACGACGAATTCGTCATCGTTGAGGCTTGCTTCATCTTCGGAGGGAGGCATATAATTATGATCCTCAACCTCTTCGTCTGCCGCCCCCTCATGAGGGCTTGCTTCTGCATCCTCCTGCGCTGAGTCTTGCTGGAGGGGATTGTCTTCGGCACTCTGTGGAGTATTATTATCTCCTGTGCCGGAATCTCCATTCTTGCTGTGGCGAGATTTAGAGCGGCGCCGCTGACGCTGGCGCTTGGGCTGTTTCTTTAAGGGATCTGCCTCCGCTGTTTCTTTGCCGTCCCCATCTTTTGGGGTATCCACCATGTATACGTCATATGACGAGGTGGCCTTCCAGTGCCCTGTGGGCGCTGGTTCCTGTTCGTCTCCAGCATCGTTGTCCATAGCGTCGATGTCTTCGGAGTCGTAGTCTAGCGTGTCGGTTAGATCATCGACAGTGGCTACAAAGTGGGTGGTGGGTGGGCTCTGAATTTCTTCGTCGTCCGTATCCCAACCATCCTGGCCATAATCCGGCCAGGACTCTCCTGATAACGAGAGATGCTTTAGTGAATTCAAGGTATCGCCGAAAGGCGAGCATTGGAAGATGTCCGCGGCGGTGAATTCCATAACCGGCGCCCAATCCGGATCGATTGGTAGGGGCGCGGGAGGTTCGGAGTCCGGCGAGGAGTCCGGCGCCTCGGAATCACGAGCTTCGCAGGGGACAAGATTAGTGTTCGGCTCCATCGCCGTGGATGTTGAAGCCCCCAGGGCGGCGCCTATCCACCGACCCTCGATCTGGGCGATCGGCTCCGGGCTAATGGCCGAAGCGGATCCATGTGCGGCCACCAAGGCACTGTTCGGCGGCAGAGCTAGATCATGCCCATCGTCACAGTGCGGCGCGCTCGGCTGTGGCTCGAGTCCGTCGAGGATCAATTCTCCGCGGACGTCGGCCGTGAAGTTTAAGCTTCCAAATCTGACCTGACGGCCAGGGGCGTAGCTTTCGATCTGCTCCAGATGGCCAAGTGAATTGGCCCGCAGGGCGAAGCCGCCGAATACGAAGATCTGCCCGGGGAGAAAAGTCTCACCCTGGACAGCGTTGCAGGTTGAAGATGCCATCAAGCCTATCGGTGACGACACAGAGGAACTCTCAATGAAAGCACCAATGTCGGTGTCAAAACCGGCGGATCTCGGGTAGGGGGTCCCGAATTGTGCGTCTAGGCGGATGGTAACAGGAGACGAGGGACACGATGTTTTTACCCAGGTTCGGGCCCTCTCGATGGAGGTAAAACCCTACGTCCTGCTTGATTAATATTGATGATATGGGTAGTACAAGAGTAGATCTACCACGACATCAAGGAGGCTAAACCCTAGAAGCTAGCCTATGGTATGATTGTTGTAATGTATGTTGTCCTACGGACTAAAGCCCTCCGGTTTATATAGACACCGGAGAGGGCTAGAGTTACACAGAGTCGGTTACAATGGTAGGAGATCTACATATCCGTCTTGCCAAGCTTGCCTTCCACGCCAAGGAAAGTCCCATCCGGACACGGGACGGAGTCTTCAATCTTGTATCTTCGTAGTCTTGGAGTCCGGCGGATATTGATAATCCGGCTGTCCGGACACCCCCTAGTCCAGGACTCCCTCACGCGCTGTTGCTAAATTTCTGTGTATAAGGTTTTCCCTAGTAGTGAGGGAGATAGGAGGGCCAGATGTGGAAGTATCTCCAATGGTCTTCTCGTCATCTGAAAGGAAAGAAAGGGGATCAGGATTAGGGGATGTGCCACAACCATGCCGGCGGCGTAGGTTCTTGAGGGCTGCCATGGCGGGGGGCATATGGGATGGGAGGGCTGCTGGATTGCGGCGGCGTAGGGCGGGGGCTAGCCGGCTGGGCAGGAGGACGGTCAAGCTGAGGGAAATGGTACGGAAAACGCTTTTATTCGGGCGACTGATTCGGCGTCGCGTCGCGCACATAGTGCCGTTGGATGGCATGTGATCCGGTGGCTGAAACGTAACTACCCAAATCATCTCTGGTCAGATTTTTTTTGAGGGGTAAAAACCTGATTTATTCATCAAAATGCACATGAAGTGGGATACGTATTAGGTCATGGGGGGTGCCAAACCAAACGTGGCGACCCAGGCTTCTAGAAGAAGAAAAAAATGGCTAAACTATGTGCTTCATAATTCACACCACGAGACTCAAAAGAAAAAGTACAATGGAGTGCGGTTGGATGGATATTAATCTCACTGATGATTACCTCGTATGCTCCAATGAATATCTGAAATGACTTGCTGACAATGGGATGCAACAATGAATTGTTGGATATGTAGATCTTCAGCAAGGGCTAGGGCTTCGCGACAGGCTATCGCTTCAAGTGTGGCCAGTTCGAGTACTCCTTCTATGACCGAGGGAAGTCCTGGACTAAGGGGTCCTCGGACAGCCGGACTATATACTTTCGCCGGACTGTTGGACTATGAGATTGAAGACTTTGTCCCGTGTCCGGATGGGACTCTCCTTTGCGTGGAAGGCAAGCTTGGCAATTCGGATATGTATATCTCCTTCTCTGTAACCGACTATGTGTAACCCTAGCCCCCTCCGATGTCTATATAAACAGGACGGTTTAGTCCGTAGGACAACAACAATAATAATCATAGGCTAGCTTCTAGGGTTTAGCCTCTACGATCTCGTGGTAGATCAACTCTTGTAATACTCATATTATCAAGATCAATCAAGCAGGAAGTAGGGTATTACCTCCATCAGGAGGGCCCGAACCTGGGTAAAACATCGTGTCCCCAGCCTCCTGTTACCATTAGCCTTAGACGCACAGTTCGAGACCCCCTACCCGAGATCCACCGGTTTTGACACCGACATTGGTGCTTTCATTGAGAGTTCCACTGTGTCGTCGCAGTAAGGCTCGATGGCTCCTTCAATCATCTTCAACGATGTGGTCCAGGGGGGGGGGGTTTCTTCCCGGACAGATCTTCATATTTGGCGGCTTCGTACTGCGGGACAACTCGCTTGGCCATCTAGAGCAGATCGATAGCTACGCCGCTGGCCATCAGGTCAGGTTTGGAAGCTTGAACTATACTGACGACATCCACGGAGACTTGATCTTCGACGGATTCGAGCCCATGTCAGGCGCGCCAGATGGTCACGACGGGCAAGACTTTGATCTGCCATCGGACAATATTCGGGAGATCGCGCCTCCGGCGGCGCCAAGAATCAATCTGGAGCAGATCGTTCCCTCCGAGGACGGGTGGATGGACCCCGTCATGGAGGCCGCACACTCATCGGGTTGGAGCCGAACACTGAAGCCACCTCCTGTGAGGATGGTATCCTCGGACCCTCGGACTCGTCTCCGGCCACAGGATATGAACCGCGTACGTCCATGATGTCTACTACACAACCTTCTTCTTGTAGACATTGTTGGGCCTGCAAGTGCACAGGTTTGTAGGACAGTAGCAAATTTCCCTCAAGTGGATGACCTAAGGTTTATCAATCCGTGGGAGGCATAGGATGAAGATGGTCTCTCTCAAACAACCCTGCAGCCGAATAACAAAGAGTCTCTTGTGTCCCCAACACACCCAATACAATGGTAAATTGTATAGGTGCACTAGTTCGGCGAAGAGATGGTGATAGAAGTGCAAAATAGATAGTAGATATAGGTTTTTGTAATCTGAAATAATAAAAACAGCAAGGTAACTAATGGTAAACGTGAGCGTAAACGGTATTGCAAGGATATGAAACAAGGCCTAGGGTTCATACTTTCACTAGTGCAAGTTCTCTCAACAATAATAACATAGATAGATCATATAACAAGCCCTCAACATGCAACAAAGAGTCACTCCGAAGCCACTAATAGCGGAGAACAAACATAGAGATTATGGTAGGGTATGAAACCACCTCAAAGTTATTCTTTCAGATCAATCTATAAAAGAGTTCGTACTAGAATAACACCTTAAGACACAAATCAACCAAAACCCTAATGTCACCTAGATACTCCATTGTCACCTCAAGTATCCGTGGGCATGATTATACGATATGCATCACACAATCTCAGATTCATCCAACCAACACAAAGTACTTCAAAGAGTGCCCCAAAGTTTCTATCGGATAGTCAAGAACGTGTGCCAACTCCTATGCATAGGTTCCCAATGTCACGAAACCCGCAAGTTGATAACCAAAACATACATAAAGTGGTACATGATATCCCATTGTCACCACAGATAATCACGGCAAGACATACATCAAGTGTTCTCATAAAAGACTCAATCCGATAAGATAACTTCAAAGGGGAAACTCAATTCATCACAAGAGAGTAGAGGGGGAGAAACAACATAAGATCCAACTACAATAGCAAAGCTCGGGATACATCAAGATCGTGCCATAGAGGGAACACGAGAGAGAACACGAGAGAGAGAGAGAGAGATCAAACACATAGCTACTGGTACATACCCTCAGCCCCGAGGGTGAACTACTCCCTCCTCGTCATGGATAGCGCCGGGATGATGAAGATGGCCACCGGTGATGGGATCCCCCTCCGGCAGGGTGCCGGAATGGGCTCCCGAGAGGGTTTTGGTGGCTACAGAGGCTTGCAGCGGCGGAACTCCCGATCTATCTTCTGTTCTGGAAGTTTTAGGGTACGTAGGTATATATGGGTGAAAGAAGTACGTCGGTGGACTGAAGGGGGGCCACGAGGCAGGGGGCGCGCCCCAGCGGGGTGGGCGCGCCCCGCACCCTCGTGGGCACCTCCCTTCTGCCCTGACGTGCACTCCAAGTCCATCGGGTGGCTTTCCTTCCAAAATTAACTTCTCCAGTTCATTTCGTTCCGTTTTGACTCCGTCTGATATTCCTTTTCCTCGAAACACTAAAATAGGCATAAAGCAGCAAATCTGGGCTGGGCCTCCGGTTAATAGGTTAGTCCCAAAAATAATATAAAAGTGGATAATAAAGCCCAATATTGCCTAAAACGGTTGATAAAGTAGCATGGAGCAATCAAAAAATATAGATACGTTGGAGACGTATCAGTCCATGCCTACCGAATCTGATGGGGCACCAGTCATGGAGTTCACCTCCGCGGATATTTTTCAGCACTCTCCCTTAGGTGATGTGCTAAACTCATTAAGGTCTCTTTCCCGGGAGATTCTTGGCCGAACTATGTCCGACTCGAGTGGGACGCGGATGATGAAGAAATTCATTACCCACCCACCACCCACTTCATAGCCACTGACGATGACCTAACCGACACACTCGATTTCGACTCTGAAGACGTCGACGGTATTTATGACAAAACAAGAGAAGAACAGGAACCACCGCCCACTGGGCGCTGGACTACCACCTCATCATATGATGTATATATGGTAGACACACCAAAAGAAGGCGATGGTGACGATGCAACAAAGGATAATCCCCTCGATAAGCCACCAAAGTGGCGCCGCAGACGCTGCTCTAAATCCTGCCACAGTAAAAACAATGACAACAGCGCAAGACATAATAATACCCTGGTTGACTCCAAAGGACACGACGACCCCATGGACCCAGCGATGGAGCAGGATGAGCCAGGGGACGATGGACATAGTCCGGAGCCAATGTTAGATGACGCCGATCCCGGGGTAAAATTCACCAACCTGTCTCCGGAGAGGAGAACTGCCCGGACGATGATGCACTTATCATCCCAGAAAAACTCTTCGAACAAGACAACCTCCACAGAAGGCTTATCGCCACCGCGAGGAGCCTAAAGAAGCAGAAGCAAAGGCTTAAGGCCGCGCAGGATACGCTCAACCGCAGGTGGAACGAAGTGCTCGACACAGAAGAAAAATACGGGGTATCCAAAGCGCAAGGTGCTGCCCGAATTCGACGACGAGGCGATAGAGCCCATTCAGCCGAAAATGACCGATCAGCCGGACCGACCACCCCATGGCCGTGACAAGACGGCTAATGATGCCGCACACAAGTCAGCACACGATTTACGTGAGCTCCTGGACAAAAAATCCGGTATGGCCAGATCCATCTATGGATCTAGGAAGCGCGCTTCAGCACAAGATCAGAGCTACCGAAACGATCACATTGATCGAACACCGGCTAGGAATCAGAACCGAACACAACAACCGTCGACAGCATGCCATGACACATCCAAATACAAGGGTGCTGCACACCCCCTGTGCTTCACCGATGAGGTGCTGGACCATAAATTTCCGGAAGGATTTAAGCCCATGAATATAGAGGCATACGACGGAACTACAGACCTTGGGGTCTAGATCGAGGACTTTATCCTTCATATCCACATGGCTTGCGGAGACGATCTCCACACCATTAAATACCTACCCCTCAAATTGAAAGGACCAGCTCGACACTGGTTGAAAAGCCTTCCTGAAAACTCAATTAGAAGTTGGGAGGAACTTGAGGATGCTTTTAGGGCAAATTTTCAAGGGACCTATGTCCGACCTCCGGACGCAGACGACCAAAGTCACATAATTCAACAGCCCGGAGAGTCAGCCCGAAAACTCTGGAACAGATTTCTTACTAAGAAGAATCAAATAGTTGATTGCCCGGACGCCGAAGCCTTAGCAGCCTTCAAACACAGTATATGGGACGAATGACTTGCCAAACACCTCGGCCAAGAAAAGCCGAGGACAATGGCAGCCTTAACAAGCCTTATGACCCACTTTTGCGTGGGCGAGGATAGCTGGTTGGCCCGTAGCGGCACCAGCGACCCAGGCACATCCGAACCCAGGGATGGCAACGGGAAACCGCGACGCAACAAAAACAAGCATCGAAACAATGATGGCAGCCCAGAGAACACAACGGTCAACGCCGGATTCAGGGGCTCTTGACCCGGTCAACGGAACAAGCCATTTAAAGGCAGCAGAGATGGACCATCCAACCTAAACAAGATTCTAGAAAAATTATGTCAGATTCACGGCACCGCCCAAAAACCTGCAAACCACACCCACATAGAGTGTTGGGTCTTCAAGCAGGCCGGCAAGCTGAATGCTGAACAAAAGGGGAGGGAGACGCCAAGTGAAGACGAGGATGAGCCTCGCCAGCCGAAAACTGGAGGACAGAAAAAATTCCCACCAGAAGTCAAAACAGTGAATATGATTTAAGCAACTCACATTCCAAAGAGTAGGCGCAAACGCGCACTCCGAGACGTATATACTTTGGAGCCCGTCGCCCCCGAATTTAATACCTGGTCGGTCTACCCAATCACCTTTGATCGCAGGGACCATCCGACTAGTATCCGGCACGGCGGATCGGCTGCCTTGGTGCTCGACCCAATAATTGACGGATACCATCTCACACGAGTCCTTATGGACGGCGGCAGTAGTCTAAACCTGATATATCAGGACACTGTCTGCAAAATGGGGTTAGACCCTTCAAGAATCAGCCTAAGCAACACTACCTTTAAAGGAGTGATACCAGGCGTCGAGGCCCACTGTACAGGCTCTCTAGTACTAGAGGTTGTATTCGGTTCCCCCGACAACTTCAGAAGCGAGGAACTAACCTTCGACATCGCTCCATTCCGAAGCGGCTATCACGCACTACTCGGAAGAACGACCTTTGCTCATTTTAATACAGTACCGCATTACGCCAACCTTAAACTTAAGATGCCCGGTCCACGCGGCATCATCACAGTTAGCGGAAATACAGAGTGTTCCTTACGCGCGGAAGAATACGTGGCGGCTCTAGCAGCCGAACACTGAGCGGTCCCTCCAACCAGGATAAATGGTCGGTCGTCAAGACCACGGACACGGTTAGACGAGTCCGGCGCTCCGCCCAATGTAACAGCCCAGTTGGGATTTCCCCATAAAAGACGCTAGGGGCTGCCCACAAAAAGAGCCCATAGTTTGGCTCGACCCTATCAATACAATAACATATTTCATTTTCATGGTTCATTCAGATTAACGAACTCCAAGCACGAAGTCTTTCACCTAGGTTTTTTCTTTTTACATACGATCATCATGCTACACCCTTCCAGGATATGGCACAATGGAGATAAAGGCGTAGACGTGCAGCAGGGCCCCGCTCAAAGGTTTCTTTTTAGATTAAGACCCTGCAGAAACCTTTTTAATGTCTCTTGTTGCTTCTTCCCCTCCGGAAACTTTATACAACCGGGAGGGACACTAGCGTTTTCGGCATTTTTGTCACACCAGACTATTGCTCATACCTGGAAACTCAGGGCTTATTATCAAGGGAGTTATTCAGACCAGTACACATTATAAAGTCCGAATACATTAGGGAGTGTTCGGCGTCGCGAGTTTGGCCTTATATGCATCAGCTGCGAATCATGTCTTTGGTCAAATGTTGGGTTTGCCAAGCTCCCGTCTTTTGCTACCTTACGTTCCGCTCTATCGGCTAAGGCGGCATCGGGAGAACTACTGCAATTGTGCCCTGGTTCATCTAGATGAGCACCTCAGTAGAAAAAGCCGAAAACTGACTGTCATGATACATCGCGAGACTGGTCAACCACTCGATGACCCAGTAGAATCTTCGGGATTCCTCCGCATTAATGAAGGACCGGTTTCCCGGTCACGTACATCGCACCATATTCGGATGAACACGATAGTACCAGGGGCTATATAGTAGCCCCGCCGTCAAACTCCTATGGCTAAGTGAAAGTGTTAAAGCTATATAGTCTGATTGCTTGGTTCGCCGCGCTATCACCTCCTTAACGGACCAAGACGTTGGATCAAGTGTGACTACGCGTTTTCTCGAACACCCCCGCATTATATGCGTGGGGGCTGAAGCCGGCAACTGCAAACTTTCAGGTTATATACATACATAAACGGCCGCACAGGAGGCATTATAATACTTTCGGGAAAAAGTATAAACACAGCCTTTATAATCAAAATAGCATTGTCTTTACAATTGAGATACATGCCATTCGAACATGGCAC
The DNA here is from genome assembly GCF_018294505.1 of Triticum aestivum. Taxonomy (NCBI): domain Eukaryota; kingdom Viridiplantae; phylum Streptophyta; class Magnoliopsida; order Poales; family Poaceae; genus Triticum; species Triticum aestivum. Next base: position 657,509,745 of record NC_057813.1, on the reverse strand, counting down.
TCTTCGAGCACTGAGCCTCTATTAAACGGGCGCCTTCTAAGACTTCTTCAAAATAGTGCTCGGCTGGGTCCTGGCCTTCCGCCGCACCTCGGCTTGCAATAGCGGTGGTCTCCATCCTAGTCCAGTATGTTTTAACACGGGCAAGAGCCATCCGCGCACCCTCTATGCACGCTGACCTCTTCACAGCATCGATATGCGACACAACACTAAGGAATTGTTGCACCAATCCAAAATAGCTGTCCAGCCTTGGTCCACGTGGACAAAGATGATCCACAACAGACCTCATAGCAAGCCCGGACAACCTGTGGAGTTCGGTCCATGCGGCCATCCTTTCATTCAATGGTAGAGGACGCGTCGGGGCACTGAACTGCGACCAGAATAACCTCTCAGCCTTATGGTCTTTCCGATCTTTGAAAAACTTGGTCGCATCAGCAGCACTCTTTGCCAGGTTCGCATACGCGTCCGCCGCACTCCACAACTAATCTAGAGGGGCATACTTCGGATCTCCGAATTTCATCCGCAACAAATAGGGCTTCCCAGCCACGATATCTCCGGCTTCACGAAGCTCCTCCCTCATCCCCCTCATTTCAGAGTGGGTTTCCTTGGCTTCCTCCAGGGCCTTCTTCAGGTCAGCCACTTTTGCTTGATTTTCCTTTTCAAGGAGCTCACGGCGGTTGGCGGCATCTTCCAGCTCGGTAGCCATCTGGGCTATCTTTTCTTCGCTCCGGCGATGAGCAGCCTGTTCGGCTCTTAACTCTTTGACCGCCTTCAGAGTGGCCGCATCACTTATTCGGGCTTGCTCCTTGGCTTGGGCAAGCTCCGCCCGAAGTGTCTCCACGGCAGCAGCTCCATCTGCAGTCACAACATACATTATAGATACTAGCATCATGCTCCTCTTAAACATTTGCTAACAAGCCGAATATACATACCCTGGGCTTCGTCAAGCCACTTGTTAACCAGCGCGATATCGGCATCGACCACGTCTAACTGCCACTTTAGTTCGGCAAAATCAGCAGATCGGTCGGCTGCCGGACCCTCAGCCACCTGCAGATAAAGCAGCGGACTTATTACCAGAGATTATGATCCTCTGTTCGCCACGTTGATGGCAACCAGAGTCTCAGGGGCTACTATCTATACGGAGCACATTTAACATGTGCGGTACCATCAAAAATACATTTTTTTGCATACCTCAAAGCCTCTCAGCAGACTCGTAAAAGCTTCATTCAAACCGCTTTTCGCGGATGAAATCCTCTCAACCACTGTACCCATTAAGGCACGATGTGTCTCTGAGATGGCCGCTCACTCCAGAAGGCCCATTAGTGTGTACGGCTGTGTGCTGGACAATCCCAGACTCCTCCTAAAGCTCTCTTTGGGAGCCGGATATTCCAGACTCTGGGCAGCCAAAGTGTCAACTTCTGGCCTTGGTGGATTAGGAGAAATCCTCCGTGGCGACACCTCGGGGTCGTCCGCCCCATGTGACCGGGAGGCAGCGGAGGCGTCTCACTCTCCATCATCTCTGGAGGAAGATCCCCGGAGGACAAACTCTGTGGAGAAGGGCTACGAGCCGGACTGCAACAAATATGTTTCGGTCATTATCCTCAGAGACAAAATAGGGTATATTTACCAAAGTACTCTTTTATTTACTGCTCGGTGGAGGGCCGCCCCCCTTGCGGGCGCTGTGCAGCAAGAACGCCCTCGGGGGCAGGGCCCCTTGGCAAGGTTTTCTTCCCTCGTTTAGAAGCCTCCGTTTCCAAATCTTTGAAGGCGGCCCTTTTCTTACCTTGAGGAGAGGGGACTTTAGGTTCCCCTCCTCGATTATCCTCCTTCGTGGAGGCGCTTACTCCCGCAATGTGGATGTGTAAAAAATGAGGCCGACCTGTGGCTTCTCTATTCCACCCCTCGTCTTCTCCTGATGGCACCTGGTACGGCGCGCGCTCAAGCATCCTGGTCAACAAAGGATCCGGCGAGCCTTTAGGAAGAGGGGCCGAACACCTAATCCTCTCCGCCTTCCTTAGCCAGTCCTGGCAGATAGCAATTTTTCAGAATGATGTTATAATAAACATAAAGGATGGTGTGTTCGGTAGCGGAGTTACTTACTTGGGTATCCGGACGATTGCAGTTGAGACCCACGTCCTCGGTGGTGTCCGGACACTTTATTCATGATCCAAATAATGACCCATGCATCTCTTTGAGTGTCATGCCGAAGAATTGTTGAATGGTTCGCAGTCCTTCCGGGTTGAACTCCCACATACGGAGAGGATGACGCTGGCAAGGCAGGACTCGACGTACCAGTATCACTTGCATTATCTTGACAAGACTGACATCCCTCTTAAGGAGGTCTCGGATGCGGCTTTGCAGTTTCATCATGTCGTTAATCGGTCCCCAATCCAGCCCCTTGTTGACCCATGACGCCAGTTGTG
>NC_057813.1:657487858-657507121 GCF_018294505.1 Triticum aestivum | reverse complement strand
CTATGATATAAAACCACTCTTGCTGCCATAAATCAGATGTTTCCGTGAAAGAACCCTTTGGCCATGGGGCATCGACGACTTTGCTTATTATAGCAACTCCGCGCTCTGCGTGACGCCCGTCAATCACCCTCGGTCACATTGAAGGTCTTGAGCCACAAGCCAAAGTGGGTGGTAATGCGGAGAAAGGCTTCACACACGACGATAAACGACGAGATGTGAAGGATGGAATCCGGAGCTAGATCAGGGAAATCTACCCTGTAATAGAACATAAGCCCCCGCACGAAGGGATCGAGACTAAAACCTAGCCCTCGGAGGAAGTGGGAAATAAATACGACACTCTTGTTGGGTTCGGGAGTGAGGATGACCTGCCCTTGAGCAGGCAGCCTGTGCGGGATTTCGGCGGTGAGATACCTGGCCTCCCTAAGCTTCCGGATGTCCTCCTCTGTGACGGAGGAGGCCATCCACCGGCCTTGAAGATTGGATCCGGACATGGTCGAAGGTCCAAAGTGCTTTAGCTTGAGCCTTGGGTACTGGAACTCGAGGTGCGGGAGGGGAAGGATCAAGCATGGGAAGAAAAGGACAGACCTTGGCCCCCCTTATAAAGAGGACGAATATCAAGCGTCCCCCGCGTGACCATTTGGGACTTACCTAAAATCGAGGAGTCATATTAAACAAACACGGTTGGGTTAACCACACCTGTATTGATGAGAATCCCGTGATAAGGGGGACACGATCTCTGCTTCGACAAGACGTGCCAATAAAACCGCCCCGCAGCGCGTGTAGTGGCTGGTTGTGAAAAACGGTTCGAGTAATGACCAGACCGTGGCATAATGCCATAAAAAGCTGTCAGCAAATTAGATTTGTGGAATATTATACTCTCTATGGTGGTATGTGGAATTTTTCTTGCAGAGCCGGACACGATTCTCGTGTTTAAAATCTTCTATGGAGTATTCGGAGAAGGAACACGCCTTGCAATGCCGAAGACAATCTGCGCGCCGGACTCATCGTCATTGAAGCCTGCTTCACGGGCTACTGAGAGAGTCCTGGACTAAGGGGTCCTTGGATAGCCGGACTATATACTTTGGCCGAACTATTGGACTACGAAGATACAAGATTGAAGACTTCGTCCCGTGTCCGGATGGGACTCTCCTTTGCGTGGAAGGCAAGCTTGGCAATTCGGATATGTAGATCTCCTTCTCTGTAACCGACTATGTGTAACCCTAGCCCCCTCCGGTGTCTATATAAACCGGAGGGTTTAGTCCGTAGGACAACAATAATCATAATCATAGGCTAGCTTCTAGGGTTTAGCCTCTACGATCTCGTGGTAGATCAACTCTTGTAATACTCATATCATCAAGATCAATCAAGCAGGAAGTAGGGTATTACCTCCATCGAGAGTGCCCGAACCTGGGTAAAACACCGTGTCCCCTGCCTCCTGTTATCATTAGCCTTAGACGCACAGTTCGGGACCCCCTACCCGAGATGCGCCGGTTTTGACACCGACAAGGGCTAGGGCTTCGCGACAGGCTATCGCTTCAAGTGTGGCCGGTTCGAGTACTCCTTCTATGACTAGAGCCGAGCTACCCAAGAAATTTCCTCCCTCATCTCTGCACCCGCAGCTGCTGATCCTTCTTTTCTTCCTAGCGTTCCCGCATGAACATGGATCTTGCAATATCCAGCTGGAGGCCTCCTTGGTTTCAGATTTGCTTGATATGGTGTAGCTTTTCGCACTGGGGCATTCACTTTGTTGCTGATCAGGGCCAGATCTTTGAGAAACTTGTCAATGAAACTGTGGGTCACTTGGGGACTTTGGAAAATTGCTTCATGTATTGCCTTCTGACGAGCATGCCATATAACCCAAAGTGTAACAGCCATCGTGACAAATTCTTCATGATTTAACATATCCATCAATGTAAATAGCCATTGTTTAGCTTGTGGCTCAGAGTTTGCTATGATTTATGTGTGATATCCTCATTAGCCAATGCCCAAACACTTCTCGATGTTGTACATTCCAAAAGGGAGTGACACCAAGAGTCCCATATCCCACATATCCCACACAAGTTGGAGTTGGACATATAACGATGTGCTCTTATATCATTTGTTGGAAGCGAGTGTTTTGAAAGCCTCCATAAAAACATCCGGATTTTCCCGGGAACTTCTGTCTTCCATAGCGATTACCCTGAGCTCTCTTCCGCCCTGGCACTAGATGGACCTGTTGATCCTTCTAGCCATGCTTCACGTGGTTCCGTCGTAGCCACCATCATCTCATACGCAGACTTGACCGAGAAGGTCACGTGCTTTTCATAGTGCCAGGCCCAAAAGTCAGGTATGTTTAGGGTGCACAACGGGATTCCGAGTATCACTTGCGCATCCATTGGCAAGAAGTTGCTTGGACAACTTGTCTGTCCCATGACATCGTCGCTAGTTATGAGTTTAGAGACCCTTGCCGGTGGATTCAACACACGGCAACCATACGGTCTGAAGGACTCTTCTCTGGCAGCCAATTGTGATTCCTTAAATCTATGGTTTCTCCGTTGCCAATTCTCTTTACCAGGCCCTGTTTCAGAGTGTCTCTAGCCTCAACAATGGCACGCCAAATCTAGCTAGGGTGGCTTCCCAACTCGGCCTGGAGGATGTCTGTGGTTGGATAATATACACTTTTAGGACTCGAGCGGTTAGCGAGTCAGGATTTTGAAGCAGTCGCCAAGCCTGCTTAGCTAGCATCGCGAGATTGAAGAGCTCGAAATCCTTGAACCCTAGGGCCCCCATTCCCTTGGGTTGGGTCATAGTTTTCCAAGAAACCCAATGAGGCTTCCTTTTTCCTTCCTAACCCCCCGCCCCCCACCAAAGCTTTCTTATCAGCTAGTTTAAGTGTTCACAAAGGACCCTGGCAACTTAAAACAAGACATCAAAAAATATGGGACAACTTGTGCCACAGATTTGACTAGAACTTCTTTCCCTGATATGGACATGGTGCGTTCTATCCATCCTTGCACCTTTCCCCAAAGTCGATCCTTCAAATACTTGAAAGAACCATTCTTTGAAGAGCCAACTGTCAGACGGCATCCCCAAGTACTTCTCACTGAGAGTTTTGTTGGGGACATTAAGTGTTTCTTTGATTTCCTGTCTGACCGAATCTGGAACTCCCTTGCTGAAATAAATTGATGATTTGGAATAGTTGGTACGTTGACCTGTTGCCTGACAGTAAGTGTTCAGGACATGGTACACCTCATTGGCTCCACCACCATTTGCCTTGAAGAACAGCAGGCTATCATCAGCGAATAGAAGATGGTTCACCGGTGGCGTCGAAGGTGCTACCTGTAGACCATGCAGTTTGGATGGCTCACTTTTTGATTTTAGAAGGCACGACAGGCCCTCTGCTGCTATCAAGAACAAGTATGGAGATATTGTGTCCCCTTGTCTGATTCCTCTTGAAGGTATGATTTTTTGTAGTTTCTTCCCATTAAACAACACTGAGAATTTGACAGTTGCACAAGGCTCATCACAATATCCACCCATCGTTCAGAGAAGCCCAATTTAAGCATTATAGCCTGTAAATAATACCATTCCACTCTATCATAAGCTTTCATCATGTACAACTTTAGAGCACAAGATTGGTGTTTCTTGGCCTTGTTTCTCTTCATAAAATGAAGGCACTCGTAGGCTGTAATTATGTTGTCAGTGATTAACCTGCCCGGCAAAAAAGCAAACTGCTCCTCTGATATGATGTCAGGTAAAACTACCTTTAATCTATTGGATATAACCTTCGAGGCAATCTTGTACAACACATTACACAGGCTGATAGGACATAATCGAGAAAGAAGTGTAGCATTTTTTACCTTCGGGATAAGCACTAGTATGGTATCATTAATACACTCCGCCGACTCAGTGCCTTCCACAACCCTCAGAACCGCCCTTGTTACATCATCACCACATTTGTCCCAATGATGCTAAAAAAATGTGTGGGTAGCCATCTGGACCAAGCGCTTTTACTGGGTACATCTGAAAAAGAGTTGTTTTTACCTCTTTCTGGCTATAGGGGGCATTTAGCATCTCGTTCATTGCCTGTGTCACTTTTGTCAGAATTGTATCTAAGACCTGGTCCATCTCGTGAACCCCTTTTGAAGTATAAAGTTGTTGATAAAAGGCATTAGTTATATTCTCCATCTCTGCCACGTTTTCAGTCACTTGTCCGTCCGGTCGTTGGAGTGATTTTATTTGATTTTTCCTCCTGCGCCGACTAGCCCTAAGGTGGAAGAAACATGTATTCTTGTCACCATGCTTCATCCACTCCAGCTCGCTGTTGCCACAATATTTCCTCTCTGTCGTAAAGTTCAGTTAGCCTATCTGTTAGAAGGGAGAGAGAGGTTTGGTGGAATAGTTGTTGATTGTATTGCTTGAGCCTCGTGGGCATATATATAGGAGTACATGATCAACTTGGAGTACAAGACAAGCCAGAATAATTGCTAGTATATCTTATGTTTCCTAACTAATCACAATACTCAACATCCCCCCGCAGTCACAACGGTAGCGACGCAGACAGTGAGACTGGAGAAGAATCCGAAGGCAAGCCAACGGACACCTCCCTACAGTCGTAATGGTCGACGCATCACGGAGTCGTGGCTAGAGTGGCAACCGACGAGGTTGCTCAAGCAAGGCGGTAGCCCTTTGTGCCGTTTGTCGAGGTAGCCGAGAGCATGTGTGGTGGAGCCGTGGTCAAGGAAGCCGTGTGAAGAATGCCGTGGTCGATGTCGAGTCGGGGTGGCCGGTGTCGAGGAAGTCGCCGTGGAGCCGGGGGCGCAAGGAGGCGCCGAGTTAGCATGGGCGCATTGGTGTCGTAGTGATGCGCCGAGAAGAAGATGCTGTTGACGATGCTTCGCGACGGGTTTGCCAAGCCCGTAGACACATCATACATGAAGGCACGCACCGGTGTTGCCAGCACCGGGCATGCGTAGACGGACGAAGACGAAGTTGACGAAGCGCCGACCAGGCTTGCCAGGCCCGGGGAAACGTCGTGGATGAAGGCACGCATTGGTGTTGCCAGCACCGGGCATGCGTAGACGAGGGACCTGCACGAGCTGTACGCCATGTCGGAGAAGTCGGAGAGGACAACAGAGAAGGACTTGACGACGGTTGCGGCGCCAATCGGCGCGGGGCCAATGTCGCCCGCGGTTGTCGGAGTAGATGACGGTGATGCTGGCGACGAGCTGGTGCTGGACGAAGATGAAGGGGGTGGACGGGCGGCGGCGGCGGCTACAAAGGTAGCGGCGGCGGCGGCCAAAGAAGAGCGGCAGCGGCGGCCTGACGGCGGCGGCGGCGGCTACGTTAGGAGTGCGGCGGCGATGCTCGAAGTAGGCGAAGAACCCTGACAGCGTGATGAAGACCGGTGCGGACGGTGGCGTTCCTGCGCCAACGAAGACGGCGCGGCGCATACCACGTGAGGTCGACGCGGGGTGACGGCGGAGCGGACCGCGGGCCGCGGTGCTACGGCCCGAAGGGGTGACGCAGCGGCGGCAGGCGGGTCGGGGCGACGGCGAAAAACCTCGGGGCGGCGGCGGGGACCGCGGGCCGCGACGCTGCGGCCCGAAGGGGCGACACAACGGCAGTTTGCGAGTCGGTGCAACCGCGGGGACGGCCTCGGGACGGCGGCGTGGACCGCGTGCCACGCTCGCTATGGCCCGACGGGGCGACGCAGCGGTGGCGCGAGGGTCGGTGCAGCCACGGGGACGGCCTGGAGCGGACGACCCCGGAGCGGCGGTGGACCGCGGGCCGCGGCACTACGGCCCGAAGGGGCGACGCAGCGGTGACGCGGGTCGGTGCAGCCGGGAGAAGAACCACGGGGCGGCGGCGCTGCGGCCCAACGGGGAGACGCAGTGGCAGCCCGATGCTCGATCGGTGGAGAGGCGCGCGGAACTCGGGGACGATCTTCACGGGACCTGCGGATGCGCGCATAACCGACGGGCCAGGTCGATCGCGCCGCGTAGATGAGGCGGATCGCGGCGGCGAGCAGGTGATCAAGCCGATCGCGCGCGAGGTCGGGGACGCCGCTCGGTGAAGGCGTGGTGGCGGCGGAGTCCGAGATGAAGCCGGCGGCGACGGGCGGCAGGGCGGCTATGATTGGCCGCCGCATGGCGCGAGGCCGCCGGGTCGAGGTGATGCAGGAGTCCCGGTCGGAGCAGGGCGGTGACGGCCGGCGTAGATCGACGAGTGGGCTGTCACGCGAACGGCGGCGGTGAAGGGCCGCCGCATGACGCGAGGCCGCCGGGTCGGGGCGACCGGCGGGCAGACGCGCGGACGACGCGCGAGGCCGCAGGGTCGGTGAAGACGCCGGTGGAGTCGACGCCGAAGTCGGAGTAGAGGCGCACGGGGTCAACGGCGGCGGTGGGCGACGCAAACCGGATCACGAAGACCGGAAAACCAAAAAAGTAGACGCCGATCAAAGCGACCGGCGAGAGAGAGAAAACCCGGATCAAAGGATCGGGAAAAAAGACTCTCTAGGGCAGCCGGCCAACACGGCCGGCGGACGAACCCTAGGTACGGGCGGCGCAGCCCCCGGCGGCGGTCATGGAGGCCGATCGCCCCGGGGGCGGCGCGCAGGTGCGGAAGCGGCGGCGGCTAGGGTTTAGGATCGACTTGCGATAGATACCATGTTAAAAGGGAGAGAGAGGTTTGGTGGAATAGTTGTTGATTGTATTGCTTGAGCCTCATGGGCATATATATAGGAGTACATGATCAACTTGGAGTACAAGACAAGCCAGAATAATTCCGAGTCTATCTTATGTTTCCTAACTAATCACAATACTCAACACTATCAATTATTTTAATCTACATGTGATTTGGGCCAGATCGGTTTGGGATCGCGCGCAGCTCCTGTAGCTCTCTCTGCAAGTGTTGGATCTCACGCCTCACATTCCGAAAATGTTGCCGGTCCCAGTTGGACAGCTCTGTCGACAGCGATAGCAGTTTGTCGCTTATTTGTTGTATCGATTCGCTTTCTCCACTGACCCATGATGTTTCCATCAATGGAGCGAGGCCTGGATCCCTCTCCCAAGCTAGCTCGTATTTAAAAGACCGTGGGGCCCGCCTACATGCAGTCGCATGCACATACTTTACATAAATTGGGACATGATCACTACTGGCTGTAGATTTGTGTTCTAGCACCACTGTTGGGAAAGCAAGGGTCCATGCCAGGTTCGCTACTCCCTTGTCAAGCCTCACTCTTGTATACGTCCCTCAAGCCACTTTCTTTTCAAAGGTCCAGACGTTTCCAACATAGCTTATATCAGCTAGGCCACATGTATCCAAAGCGTCCCTGAAGGCGTCCATGTGCGCATGGCTCTTGTTGCCAATTCCATCGTGTTGGTGTGCATGCAACACCTCATTAAAATCTCCTAAGACTAGCCAAGGTATATCATTTGTTCCAACGATTCCCCTAAGCATGTCCCAGGTCTTGTATCGCCCGTTAACCTGGGCTTTTTCGTAGACAAAAGTGACCCTTGTTTTGACATCAACAAGGTCATCAATTATTGCATCAATGTGATACTGAGAGTAACCAACAATCTCAAGATTTTTTTCTTCATTCCAAAAAATTCCTAGACCACCACTTCTACCTGAACTGCTTACAACGAAACACTTATTAAATTCTAAAGAACCAACCAAGTTTTCAACTCTCCTTCCCTCTATTTGGGTTTCCAGGATACATAACACAGAGGGGGCAAACTGCCTCATGAGATCACGAAGCTCTCGAACTGTCGCGGGTTTGCCAGCTCCACGACAATTCCAACACAGGAGACTCATTGCGCGTGGCGCGACCCCCCTTGGGGGCCTGCCAAACGCGCATCAAGGTTTTTGGTGATCATTGTGTTCTTCCCTTAACGTCCAAGGTCCTTTTCCTTTAAACGTCCAAGGTCCTTCATAATGTGACAAAACCACAATTTTTCCTTTAAACGTCCAAGGTCCTTCCTCCATCACCCGTTCCCAGTCGCCTAGGCATCCAAACTGCAGCGTGTACATGTTATCCTCTAATGGCCTGATCTTCACTTCCTTTGCCAGGTCCCATGCTGACCTCATGTTCTTGAAGAACCAGTACAGACTGTAGGGTTTCTCCGTGTGGACTCTGGCTATTTCCATACATCGAGTCGCCTCTGCTGGAATTTCCTCGTCTTCTACCACCACATCCTGGAGATCATCTTCCTTCAGGACGAGCTCCTCCATCATCGCCTCCAGATTGGATGCAGTTGTGCCTGATCCCGAAGCCGTTTCTTCCATTAGATCTCTCGCTCGAGGTTTCCTGTCCCGCGAGCAGTATGTTCCCTAGCCAAACCCTAGCCCCCACCTCTGGTTAGATGCACGACTGTTAGCAGCTCTACCACTGCCAGGCCTGAAGCCCAGAAACAGCCCAAGGCCCGAGAAGATGACACATGTGATCCCATCAAGAGAAGGAGAAGTCCGAGCACCAAAGTGACGGGGAACTGCAAGATCTCCATATAGTGATTCGATGGCCTGCACTTCCAGGAGATCATCCCCGGCCCAAGTACGTTCACCGATCAAGGCTTCCCATCTTTTTGGATGGGCAACACAAAGCGCTTTCAAAAACCATTAATGGTAATGTTCGTGCGGATGAAAGAGTGACAACATTGTTGTTCAAGTCCAATTGCAGCCTCTTTACCGAAGTCTTTGGAGTATTTCATCGAGCAAAGATTGATACAGCCAAAAAGGGCAAGGATTTCATTGTAATTCTTAGTCATAGGAATTAATTTGCATTTTCTTGGATCTTAGGTCCAAATCAGTGCACCTGTAATTGTAATGGGGTGTAAATAAAGTTAGAGATGTTTCAAAAAAAAAAAACCAAAACAGCGGTCATCCCATGTGATTCAACAACAGTGGTGAAGAATATATATGAAGGCACATGAGAGCAAATGTCATAATCATTACAGAAATTAGAAAGCTTCTTGTAACTAATAGTGGGGTCTCTTTCATTTATGAATGTAGAGAAACAAATGTGGATGCCCATAACATAGCTAAGAACTTACCCGCAAAAATAAACATAGCTAAGAACTCTTTAGAACTAGCTCATGGCATCCATGTGTGGCTTCTGGACCCCCTGAGTTATGTAAACAATGTTTTGATGCAGTAATAAATTAAGATGCAATGATATTTAGCTCTCGATGCCCATCTAATCTATGAGGCCCTGAATCTTGTGCTGAGACAGGAAATCACACAAACTCATGATCGCCGGCATGCCAGCTACAGAGCTACTAGTATATACACACATAACACAACTCATCAATCTATTGCATACAGAATTTAGAAGAAAACACGAAAAATGCCAACGAAGGCTGAGCTCCAGTGAACTCATTTTCAAATTTTATTTTTTCAGAGCGTGAAAAAAAATCCAAATTTATTAGTGAACACACATGCACATACATACTACTTATATGCAAAATTTCAGAGCATTATACTTTTACATGTGGCGTACAAAAAAAAGACAAATACACATTTTTAAATGGGCCTTTTATTTGTGTTATTGGGACGGAATTTTGTCCTTTTTGTACAACCTACAAATCACAAGATTTTTCGATGAAATTCAACATGTTTCTGCGGAATACATATATGTTTCCATGGATTTTTTTTTCAGTTTTTTTTCAAACTTCCTAATATGCTTTCTGATATTTTCAAAATACTGAGCTCGGCCTCCAGAAATCCGCACTCGAAGAAAACACCCATAGCAAAGCACCAACTTACACATGCATCACGAAACATCTTCCGACCAACATGGTTGCCAAGTGATCAGAGGCTCGGTGTGAACCAGACTTCCGATGGATAGATTGCTCTGTAATGACCACCACCTAACGTGAAAGTATCCTCGAGCGTCAGTTTCTTCAAATCATAGACCTTCACACCCTTCCATTGGTTAGGTCGACGCTTGAACATGCCCCCCCTCCTGAGACGGGGAGTCGTGAAGTAGAGACAATCTGATGTCAACTCAGGGAGTTTTTCCACGGACAAGAAACCCGAGCTATTCTGTACGAGGAGTGCAGCGGGGGGCATATGGGATGGGAGGGCTGCTGGATTGCGGCGGCGTAGGGCGGGGGCTAGCCGGCTGGGCAGGAGGACGGTCAAGCTGAGGGAAATGGTATGGAAAACGCTTTTATTCGGGCGACTGATTCGGCGTCGCGTCGCGCACATAGTGCCGTTGGATGGCATGTGATCCGGTGGCTGAAACGTAACTACCCAAATCATCTCTGGTCAGATTTTTTTTTGAGGGGTAAAAACCTGATTTATTCATCAAAATCCACATGAAGTGGGATACGTCTTAGGTCATGGGGGGTGCCAAACCAAACGTGGCGACCCAGGCCTCTAGAAAAAGAAAAAATGGCTAAACTATGTGCTTCATAATTCACACCACGAGACTCAAAAGAAAAAGTACAATGGAGTGCGGTTGGATGGATATTAATCTCACTGATGATTACCTCTTATGCTCCAATGAATATCTGAAATGACTTGCTGACAATGGGATGCAACAATGAATTGTTGGATATGTAGATCTTCAGCAAGGGCTAGGGCTTCGCGACAGGCTATCGCTTCAAGTGTGGCCGGTTCGAGTACTCCTTCTATGACCGAGGGAAGTCCTGGACTAAGGGGTCCTCGGACAGCCGGACTATATACTTTGGCCGGACTGTTGGACTATGAAGATACAAGATTGAAGACTTCGTCCCGTGTCCGGATGGGACTCTCCTTTGCGTGGAAGGCAAGCTTGGCAATTCAGATATGTATATCTCCTTCTCTGTAACCGACTATGTGTAACCCTAGCCCCCTCCGATGTCTATATAAACAGGAGGGTTTAGTCCGTAGGACAACAACAATCATAATCATAGGCTAGCTTCTAGGGTTTAGCCTCGACGATCTCGTGGTAGATCAACTCTTGTAATACTCATATCATCAAGATCAATCAAGCAGGAAGTAGGGTATTACCTCCATCGAGAGGGCCCGAACCTGGGTAAAACATCGTGTCCCCAGCCTCCTGTTACCATTAGCCTTAGACGCACAGTTCGAGACCCCCTACCCGAGATCCACCGGTTTTGACACCGACATCGGTGCTTTCATTGAGAGTTCCACTGTGTCGTCGCAGTAAGGCTCGATGGCTCCTTCAATCATCTTCAACGATGTGGTCCAGGGGGGGGGGGGGTTTCTTCCCGGACAGATCTTCATATTTGGCGGCTTCGTACTGCGGGCCAACTCGCTTGGCCATCTAGAGCAGATCGATAGCTACGCCCCTGGCCATCAGGTCAGGTTTGGAAGCTTGAACTATAATGCCGACATCCGCGGAGACTTGATCTTCGACGGATTCGAGCCCATGTCAGGCACGCCGGACGGTCACGACGGGCAAGACTTTGATCTGCCATCGGACAATATTCGGGAGGTCGCACCTCCGGCGGCGCCGAGAATCAATCCAGAGCAGATCGTTCCCTCCGAGGACGGGTGGATGGACCCCGTCACGGAGGCCGCGCACTCATCGGGTTGGAGCCGAACACTGAAGCCACCTCCTGTGAGGATGGTATCCTCGGACCCTCGGACTCGTCTCCGGCCACAGGATATGAACCGCGTACTTCCATGATGTCTACTACAAAACCTTCTTCTTGTAGACATTGTTGGGCCTGCAAGTGCACATGTTTGTAGGACAGTAGCAAATTTCCCTCAAGTGGATGACCTAAGGTTTATCAATCTGTGGGAGGCGTAGGATGAAGATGGTCTCTCTCAAACAACCCTGCAGCCGAATAACAAAGAGTCTCTTGTGTCCCCAACACACCCAATACAATGGTAAATTGTATAGGTGCACTAGTTCGGCGAAGAGATGGTGATAGAAGTGCAAAATAGATAGTAGATATAGGTTTTTGTAATCTGAAATAATAAAAACAGCAAGGTAACTAATGGTAAACGTGAGCGTAAACGGTATTGCAAGGATATGAAACAAGGCCTAGGGTTCATACTTTCACTAGTGCAAGTTCTCTCAACAATAATAACATAGATAGATCATATAACAAGCCCTCAACATGCAACAAAGAGTCACTCCGAAGCCACTAATAGCGGAGAACAAACGTAGAGATTATGGTAGGGTATGAAACCACCTCAAAGTTATTCTTTCGGATCAATCCATTAAAGAGTTCGTACTAGAATAACACCTTAAGACACAAATCAACCAAAACCCTAATGTCACCTAGATACTCCATTGTCACCTCAAGTATCCGTGGGCATGATTATACGATATGCATCACACAATCTCAGATTCATCCAACCAACACAAAGTACTTCAAAGAGTGCCCCAAAGTTTCTATCGGATAGTCAAGAATGTGTGCCAACCCCTATGCATAGGTTCCCAATGTCATGAAACCCGCAAGTTGATCACCAAAACATACATCAAGTGGTACATGATATCCCATTGTCACCACAGATAATCACGGCAAGACATACATCAAGTGTTCTCATAAAAGACTCAATCCGATAAGATAACTTCAAAGGGGAAACTCAATTCATCACAAGATAGTAGAGGGGGAGAAACAACATAAGATCCAACTACAATAGCAAAGCTCGGGAAACATCAAGATCGTGCCATAGAGGGAACACGAGAGAGAACACGAGAGAGAGAGAGAGAGAGATCAAACACATAGCTACTGGTACATACCCTCGGCCCCGAGGGTGAACTACTCCCTCCTCGTCATGGATAGCGCCGGGATGATGAAGATGGCCACCGGTGATGGGATCCCCCTCCGACAGGGTGCCGGAATGGGCTCCCGAGAGGGTTTTGGTGGCTACAGAGGCTTGCAGCGGCGGAACTCCCGATCTATCTTCTGTTCTGGAAGTTTTAGGGTACGTAGGTATATATGGGTGAAAGAAGTACGTCGGTGGACTGAAGGGGGGCCACGAGGCAGGGGGCGCGCCCCAGCGGGGTGGGCGCGCCCCGCACCCTCGTGGGCACCTCCCTTCTGCCCTGACGTGCACTCCAAGTCCATCGGGTGGCTTTCCTTCCAAAATTAACTTCTCCAGTTGATTTCGTTCCGTTTTGACTCCGTCTGATATTCCTTTTCCTCGAAACACTGAAATAGGCATAAAGCAGCAAATCTGGGCTGGGCCTCCGGTTAATAGGTTAGTCCCAAAAATAATATAAAAGTGGATAATAAAGCCCAATATTGCCTAAAACGGTTGATAAAGTAGCATGGAGCAATCAAAAAATATAGATACGTTGGAGACGTATCAGTCCATGCCTACCGAATCTGATGGGGCACCAGTCATGGAGTTCACCTCCGCGGATATTTTTCAGCACTCTCCTTTAGGTGATGTGCTAAACTCATTAAGGTCTCTTTCCCGGGAGATTCTTGTCCGAACTATGTCCGACTCGAGTGGGACGCGGATGATGAAGAAATTCGTTACCCACCCACCACCCACTTCATAGCCACTGACGATGACCTAACCGACACGCTCGATTTCGACTCTGAAGATGTCGACGGTATTTATGACAAAACAAGAGAAGAACAGGAACCACCGCCCACTGGGCGCTGGACTACCACCTCATCATATGATGTATATATGGTAGACACACCAAAAGAAGGCGATGGTGACGATGCAACGAAGGATAATCCCCTCGATAAGCCACCAAAGTGGCGCCGTAGACGCCGCTCTAAATCCTGCCACAGTAAAAACAACGACAACAGTGCAAGACATAATAATACCCTGGTTGACTCCAAAGGACACGACGACCCCATGGACCCAGCGATGGAGCAGGATGAGCCAGGGGACGATGGACATAGTCCGGAGCCAATGTTAGATGACGCCGATCCCGGGGTAAAATTCACCAACCTGTCTCCGGAGAGGAGAACTGCCCGGACGATGATGCACTTATCATCCCAGAAAAACTCTTCGAACAAGACAACCTCCACAGAAGGCTTATCGCCACCGCGAGGAGCCTAAAGAAGCAGAAGCAAAGGCTTAAGGCCGCGCAGGATACGCTCAACCGCAGGTGGAACGAAGTGCTCGACACAGAAGAAAAATACGGGGTATCCAAAGCGCAAGGTGCTGCCCGAATTCGACGATGAGGCGATAGAGCCCATTCAGCCGAAAATGACCGATCAGCCAGACCGACCACCCCATGGCCGTGACAAGACGGCTAATGATGCCGCACACAAGTCAGCACACGATTTACGTGAGCTCCTGGACAAAAAATCCGGTATGGCCAGATCCATCTATGGATCTAGGAAGCGCGCTTCAGCACAAGATCAGAGCTACCGAAACAATCACATTGATCGAACACCGGCTAGGAATCAGAACCGAACACAACAACCGTCGACAGCATGCCATGACACATCCAAATACAGGGGTGCCGCACACCCCCTGTGCTTCACCGATGAGGTGCTGGACCATGAATTTCCCGAAGGATTTAAGCCCATGAATATAGAGGCATACGACGGAACTACAGACCTTGGGGTCTAGATCGAGGACTTTATCCTTCATATCCACATGGCTTGCGGAGACGATCTCCACACCATTAAATACCTACCCCTCAAATTGAAAGGACCAGCTCGACACTGGTTGAAAAGCCTTCCTGAAAACTCAATTAGAAGTTGGGAGGAACTTCAGGATGCTTTTAGGGCCAATTTTCAAGGGACCTATGTCCGACCTCCGGACGCAGACGACCTAAGTCACATAATTCAACAGCCCGGAGAGTCAGCCCGAAAACTCTGGAACAGATTTCTTACTAAGAAGAATCAAATAGTTGATTGCCCGGACGCCGAAGCCTTAGCAGCCTTCAAACACAGTATACGGGACGAATGACTTGCCAGACACCTCGGCCAAGAAAAGCCGAGCACAATGGCAGCCTTAACAAGCCTTATGACCCACTTTTGCGTGGGCGAGGATAGCTGGTTGGCCCGTAGCGGCACTAGCGACCCAGGCACATCCGAAGCCAGGGATGGCAACGGGAAACCGCGACGCAACAAAAACAAGCGTCGAAACAATGATGGCAGCCCAGAGAACACAATGGTCAACGCCGGATTCAGGGGCTCTTGACCCGGTCAACGGAACAAGCCATTTAAAGGCAGCAGAGATGGACCATCCAGCCTAAACAAGATTCTAGACAAATTATGTCAGATTCACGGCACCGCCCAAAAAACTGCAAACCACACCCACATAGAGTGTTGGGTCTTCAAGCAGGCCGGCAAGCTGAATGCCGAACAAAAGGGGAGGGAGACGCCAAGTGAAGACGAGGATGAGCCTCGCCAGCCGAACACTGGAGGACAGAAAAAATTCCCACCAGAAGTCAAAACAGTGAATATGATTTAAGCAACTCACATTCCAAAGAGTAGGCGCAAACGCGCACTCCGAGACGTATATACTTTGGAGCCCGTCGCCCCTGAATTTAATACCTGGTCGGTCTGCCCAATCACCTTTGATCGCAGGGACCATCCGACTAGTATCCGGCACGGCGGATCGGCTGCCTTGGTGCTCGACCCAATAATTGACGGATACCATCTCACACGAGTCCTTATGGATGGCGGCAGTAGTCTAAACCTGATATATCAGGACACTGTCTGCAAAATGGGGTTAGACCCTTCAAGAATCAGCCTAAGCAACACTACCTTTAAAGGAGTGATACCAGGCGTCGAGGCCCACTGTACGGGCTCTCTAGTACTAGAGGTTGTATTCGGTTCCCCCGACAACTTCAGAAGCGAGGAACTAACCTTCGACGTCGCTCCATTCCGAAGCGGCTATCACGCACTACTCGAAAGAACGACCTTTGCTCATTTTAATGCAGTACCGCATTACGCCAACCTTAAACTTAAGATGCCCGGTCCACGCGGCATCATCACAGTTAGCGGAAATACAGAGTGTTCCTTACGCGCGGAAGAATACGTGGCGGCTCTAGCAGCCGAACACTGAGCGGTCCCTCCAACCAGGATAAATGGTCGGTCGTCAAGACCACGGACACGGTTAGACGAGTCCGGCGCTCCGCCCAATGTAACAGCCCAGTTGGGATTTCCCCATAAAAGATGCTAGGGGCTGCCCACAAAAAGAGCCCATAGTTTGGCTCGACCCTATCAATACAATAACATATTTCATTTTCATGGTTCATTCAGATTAACGAACTCCAAGCACGAAGTCTTTCACCTAGGTTTTTTCTTTTTACATACGATCATCATGCTACACCCTTCCAGGATATGGCACAATGGAGATAAAGGCGTAGACATGCAGCAGGGCCCCGCTCAAAGGTTTCTTTTTAGATTAGACCCTGCATAAACCTTTTTAATGTCTCTTGTTGCTTCTTCCCCTCCGGAAACTTTATACAACCGGGAGGGACACTAGCGTTTTCGGCATTTTTGTCACACCAGACTATTGCTCATACCTGGAAACTCAGGGCTTATTATCAAGGGAGTTATTCAGCCCAATACACATTATAAAGTCCGAATACCTTAGGGAGTGTTCGGTGTCGCGAGTTTGGCCTTATATGCATCAGCTCCGAATCATGTCTTTGGTCAAATGTTGGGTTTGCCCAGCTCCCGTCTTTTTCTACCTTACGTTCCGCTCTATCGGCTAAGGCGGCACCAGGAGAACTACTGCGATTGTGCCCTGGTTCATCTGGATGAGCACCTCAGTAGAGAGAAGCCGAAAACTGACTGTCATGATACATCGCGAGACTGGTCAACCACTCGATGACCTAGCAGAATCTTCGCGATTCCTCCGCATTAACGAAGGACCGGTTTCCCGATCACGTACATCGCACCATATTCGGATGAACACGAAAGTACCAGGGGCTATATAATAGCCCCGCCGTCAAACTCCTATGGCTAAGTGAAAGTGTTAAAGCTATATAGTCCGATTGCCTGGTTTGCCGCGCTATCACCTCCTTAACGGACCAAGACGTTGGATCAAGTGTGACTACGCGTTTTCTCGAACACCCCCGCATTATATGCGTGGGGGCTGAAGCCGGCAACTGCAAACTTTCAGGTTATATACATACATAAACGGCCGCACAACAGGCATTATAATACTTTCGTGAAAAAGTATAAACACAGCCTTTATAATCAAAATAGCATTGTCTTTACAATTGAGATACATGTCATTCGAACATGGCACTCTTCGAGCACTGAGCCTCTATTAAACGGGCGCCTTCTAAGACTTCTTCAAAATAGTGCTCGGCTGGGTCCTGGCCTTCCGCCGCACCTCGGGTTGCAATAGCGGTGGTCTCTATCCCAGTCCAGTATGTTTTAACACGGGCAAGAGCCATCCGCGCACCCTCTATGCACACTGACCTCTTCACAGCATCGATATGCGACACAACACTAAGGAATTGTTGCACAACTAATCTAGAGGGGCATACTTCGGATCTCCGAATTTCATCCGCAACAAATAGGGCTTCCCAGCCACGATATCTCCGGCTTCACGAAGCTCCTCCCTCATCCCCCTCATTTCAGAGTGGGTTTCCTTGGCTTCCTCCAGGGCCTTCTTCAGGTCAGCCGCTTTTGCTTGATTTTCCTTTTCAAGGAGCTCACGGCGGTTGGCGGCATCTTCCAGCTCGGTAGCCATCTGGGCTATCTTTTCTTCGCTCCGGCGATGAGCAGCCTGTTCGGCTCTTAACTCTTTGACCGCCTTCAGAGTGGCCGCATCACTTATTCGGGCTTGCTCCTTGGCTTGGGCAAGCTCCGCCCGAAGTGTCTCCACGGCAGCAGCTCCATCTGCAGTCACAACATATATTATAGATACTAGCATCATGCTTCTCTTAAACATTTGCTGACAAGCCGAATATACATACCCTGGGCTTCGTCAAGCCACTTGTCAACCAAAGCGATATCGGCATCGACCACGTCTAGCTGCCGCTTTAGTTCGGCAAAATCAGCAGATCGGTCGGCTGCCGGACCCTCAGCCACCTGCAGATAAAGCAGCGCACTTATTACCGGAGATTATGATCCTCTATTCGCCACGTTGATGGCAACCAGAGTCTCAGGGGCTACTATCTACACGGAGCACATTTAACATGTGCGGTACCATCAAAAAAACATTTTTTTGCATACCTCAAAGCCTCTCAGCAGACTCGTAAAAGCTTCATTCAAACCGCTTTTCGCGGATGAAATCCTCTCAACCACTGTACCCATTAAGGCACGATGTGTCTCTGAGATGGCCGCTCACTCCAGAAGGCCCATTAGTGTGTACGGCTGTGTGCTGGACAATCCCAGACTCCTCCTAAAGCTCTCTTTGGGAGCCGGATATTCCAGACTCTGGGCAGCCGAAGTGTCAACTTCTGGCCTTGGTGGATTAGGAGAAATCCTCCGTGGCGACACCTCGGGGTCGTCCGCCCCATGTGACCGGGAGGCAGGCGGAGGCGTCTCACTCTCCATCATCTCTGGAGGAATATCCCCGGAGGACAAACTCTGTGGAGAAGGGCTACGAGCCGGACTGCAACAAATATGTTTCGGTCATTATCCTCAGAGACAAAATAGGGTATATTTACCAAAGTACTCTTTTATTTACTGCTCGGTGGAGGGCCAGCCCCCTTGCGGGCGTTGTGCAGCAAGAACGCCTTCGGGGGCTGGGCCCATTGGCAAGGTTTTCTTCCCTCGTTTAGAAGCCTCCGTTTCCAAATCTTTGAAGGCGGCCATTTTCTTACCTTGAGGAGAGGGGACTTTAGGTTCCCCTCCTCGATTATCCTCCTTCGTGGAGGCGCTTACTCCCGCAATGTGGATGTGTAAAAAATGAGGCCCACCTGTGGCTTCTCTATTCCACCCCTCGTCTTCTCCTGATGGCACCTGGTACGGCGCGCACTCAAGCATCCTGGTCAACAAAGGATCCAGCGAGCCTTTAGGAAGAGGGGCCGAACACCTAATCCTCTCCGCCTTCCTTAGCCAGTCCTGGCAGATAGAAATTTTTCAGAATGATGTTATAATAAACATAAAGGATGGTGTGTTCGGTAGCGGAGTTACTTACTTGGGTATCCGGACTATTGCAGTTGAGACCCACGTCCTCGGTGGTGTCCGGACACATTATTCATGATCCAAATAATGACCCATGCATCTCTTTGAGCGTCATGCCGAAGAATTGTTGAATGCTTCGCAGTCCTTCCGGGTTGAACTCCCACATACGGAGAGGATGACGCTGGCAAGGCAGGACTCGACGAACCAGTATCACTTGCATTATCTTGACAAGACTGACATCCCTCTTAAGGAGGTCTCGGATGCGGCTTTGCAGTTTCATCATGTCGTTAATCGGTCCCCAATCCAG
>NC_057813.1:657449838-657487659 GCF_018294505.1 Triticum aestivum | reverse complement strand
TGTACCTCGGGGAGCTATGATATAAAACCACTCTTGCTGCCATAAATCAGATGTTTCCGTGAAAGAACCCTTTGGCCATGTGGCATCGACGGCTTTGCTTATTATAGCACCTCCGCACTCTGCGTGACGCCCGTCAATCACCCTCGGTCACATTGAAGGTCTTGATCCACAAGCCAAAGTGGGTGGTAATGCGGAGAAAGGCTTCACACACGACGATAAACGACGAGATGTGAAGGATGGAATCCGGAGCTAGATCAGGGAAATCTAGCCTGTAATAGAACATAAGCCCCCGCACGAAGGGATTGAGACTAAAACCTAGTCCTCGGAGGAAGTGGGAAATAAATACGACACTCTTGTTGGGTTCGGGAGTGGGGATGACCTGCCCTTGAGCAGGCAGCCTGTGCGGGATTTCGGCGGTGAGATACCTGGCCTCCCTAAGCTTCCGGATGTCCTCCTCTGTGACGGAGGAGGCCATCCACCGGCCTTGAAGATTGGATCCGGACATGGTCGAAGGTCCGAAGTGCTTTAGCTTGAGCCTTGGGTATTGGAACTCGAGGTGCGGGAGGGGAAGGATCAAGCATGGGAAGAAAAGGACAGACCTTGGCCCCCCTTATAAAGAGGACGAATATCAAGCGTCCCCCGCGTGACCATTTGGGACTTACCTAAAATCGAGGAGTCATATTAAACAAACACGGTTGGGTTACCCACACCTGTATTGATGAGAATCCCATGATAAGGGGGACACGATCTCTGCTTCGACAAGACGTGCCAATAAAACCGCCCCGCAGCGCGTGTAGTGGCTGGTTGTGAAAAACGGTTCGAGTAATGACCAGACCGTAGCGTAATGCCATAAAAAGCTGTCAGCAAATTATATTTGTGGAATATTATACTCTCTATGGTGGTATGTGGAATTTTTCTTGCAGAGCCGGACACGATTCTCGTGTTTAAAATCTTCTATGGAGTATTCGGAGAAGGAACACGCCTTGCAATGCCGAAGACAATCTCCGCGCCGGACTGATCGTCATTGAAGCCTGCTTCACGGGCTACTGAGAGAGTCCTGGACTAAGGGGTCCTTGGATAGCCGGACTATATACTTTGGCCGGACTATTGGACTACGAAGATACAAGATTGAAGACTTCGTCCCGTGTCCGGATGGGACTCTCCTTTGCGTGGAAGGCAAGCTTGGCAATTCGGATATGTAGATCTCCTTCTCTGTAACCGACTATGTGTAACTCTAGCCCCCTCCGGTGTCTATATAAACCGGAGGGTTTAGTCCGTAGGACAACAACAATCATAATCATAGGCTAGCTTCTAGGGTTTAGCCTCTACGATCTCGTGGTAGATCAACTCTTGTAATACTCATATCATCAAGATCAATCAAGTAGGAAGTAGGGTATTACCTCCATCGAGAGTGCCCGAACCTGGGTAAAACACCGTGTCCCCTGCCTCCTGTTATCATTAGCCTTAGACGCACAGTTTGGGACCCCCTACCCGAGATGCGCCGGTTTTGACACCGACAAGGGCTAGGGCTTCGCGACAGGCTATCGCTTCAAGTGTGGCCGGTTCGAGTACTCCTTCTATGACTAGAGCCAAGCTACCCAAGAAATTTCCTCCCTCATCTCTGCAACCGCAGCTGCTGATCCTTCTTTTCTTCCTAGCGTTCCCGCATGAACATGGATCTTGCAATATCCAGCGGGAGGCCTCCTTGGTTTCGGATTTGCTTGATATGGTGTAGCTTTTCGCACTGGGGCATTCACTTTGTTGCTGATCAGGGCCAGATCTTTGAGAAACTTGTCAATGAAACTGTGGGTCACTTGGGGACTTTGGAAAATTGCTTCATGTATTGCCTTCTGACGAGCATGCCATATAACCCAAAGTGTAACAGCCATCGTGACAAATTCTTCATGATTTAACATATCCATCAATGTAAATAGCCATTGTTTAGCTTGTGGCTCAGAATTTGCTATGATTTATGTGTGATATCCTCATTAGCCAATGCCCAAACACTTCTCGATGTTGTACATTCCAAAAGGGAGTGACACCAAGAGTCCCATATCCCACATATCCCACACAAGTTGGAGTTGGACATATAACGATGTGCTCTTATATCGTTTGTTGGAAGCGAGTGTTTTGAAAGCCTCCATAAAAACATCCGGATTTTCCCGAGAACTTCTGTCTTCCATAGCGATTACCCTGAGCTCTCTTCCGCCCTGGCACTAGATGGACCTGTTGATCCTTCTAGCCATGCTTCACGTGGTTCCGTCGTAGCCACCATCATCTCATACGCAGACTTGACCGAGAAGGTCACATGCTTTTCATAGTGCCAGGCCCAAAAGTCAGGTATGTTTCGGGTGCACAACGGGATTCCGAGTATCACTTGCGCATCCATTGGCAAGAAGTTGCTTGGACAACTTGTCTGTCCCATGACATCGTCGCTAGTTATGAGTTTAGAGACCCTTGCCGGTGGATTCAACACACGGCAACCATACGGTCTGAAGGACTCTTCTCTGGCAGCCAATTGTGATTCCTTAAATCTATGGTTTCTCCGTTGCCAATTCTCTTTACCAGGCCCTGTTTCAGAGTGTCTCTAGCCTCAACAATGGCACGCCAAATCTAGCTAGGGTGGCTTCCCAACTCGGCCTGGAGGATGTCTGTGGTTGGATAATATACACTTTTAGGACTCGAGCGGTTAGCGAGTCAGGATTTTGAAGTAGTCGCCAAGCCTGCTTAGCTAGCATCGCGAGATTGAAGAGCTCGAAATCCTTGAACCCTAGGGCCCCCATTCCCTTGGGTTGGGTCATAGTTTTCCAAGAAACCCAATGAGGCTTCCTTTTGCCTTCCTTACCCCCCGCCCCCCACCAAAGCTTTCTTATCAGCTAGTTTAAGTGTTCACAAAGGACCCTGGCAACTTAAAACAAGACATCAAAAAATATGGGACAACTTGTGCCACAGATTTGACTAGAACTTCTTTCCCTGATATGGACATGGTGCGTTCTATCCATCCTTGCACCTTTCCCCAAAGTCGATCCTTCAAATACTTGAAAGAACCAGTCTTTGAAGAGCCAATTGTCAGACGGCATCCCCAAGTACTTCTCATTGAGAGTTTTGTTGGGGACATTAAGTGTTTCTTTGATTTCCTGTCTGACCGAATCTGGAACTCCCTTGCTGAAATAAATTGATGATTTGGAATAGTTGGTACGTTGACCTGTTGCCTGACAGTAAGTGTTCAGGACATGGTACACCTCATTTGCTCCACCACCATTTGCCTTGAAGAACAGCAGGCTATCATCAGCGAATAGAAGATGGTTCACCGGTGGCGTTGAAGGTGCTACCTGTAGACCATGCAGTTTGGATGGCTCACTTTTTGATTTTAGAAGGCACGACAGGCCCTCTGCTGCTATCAAGAACAAGTATGGAGATATTGTGTCCCCTTGTCTGATTCCTCTTGAAGGTATGATTTTTTGTAGTTTATTCCCATTAAACAACACTGAGAATTTGACAGTTGCAGAAGGCTCATCACAATATCCACCCATCGTTCAGAGAAGCCCAATTTAAGCATTATAGCCTGTAAATAATACCATTCCACTCTATCATAAGCTTTCATCATGTACAACTTTAGAGCACAAGATTGGTGTTTCTTGGCCTTGTTTCTCTTCATAAAATGAAGGCACTCGTAGGCTGTAATTATGTTGTCAGTGATTAACCTGCCCGGCAAAAAAGCAGACTGCTCCTCTGATATGATGTCAGGTAAAACTACCTTTAATCTATTGGATATAACCTTCGAGGCAATTTTGGACAACACATTACACAGGCTGATAGGACAGAATTGAGAAAGAAGTGTAGCATTTTTTACCTTCGGGATAAGCACTAGTATGGTATCATTAATACACTCCGCCGACTCAGTGCCTTCCACAACCCTCAGAACCGCCCTTGTTACATCATCACTGAGGGAGTCCTGGACTAGGGGGTGTCCGGACAGCCGGACTATCATTATCCGCCGGACTCCAAGACTACGAAGATACAAGATTGAAGACTCCGGCTCGTGTCCGGATGGTACTTTCCTTGGCGTGGAAGGCAAGCTTGGCAATACGGATATGTAGATTTCCTACCATTGTAACCGACTCTGTGTAACCCTAGCCCTCTCCGGTGTCTATATAAACCGGAGGGCTTTAGTCCGTAGGACACCATACATTACAACAATCATACCATAGGCTAGCTTCTAGGGTTTAGCCTCCTTGATCTCGTGGTAGATCTACTCTTGTACTACCCATATCATCAATATTAATCAAGCAGGACGTGGGGTTTTACCTCCATCGAGAGGGCCCGAACCTGGGTAAAAACATCGTGTCCCTCGTCTCCTGTTACCATCCGCCTAGACGCACAGTTCGGGACCCCCTACCCGAGATCCGCCGGTTTTGACACCAACATTGGTGCTTTCATTGAGATTTCCTCTGTGTCGTCACCGATAGGCTTGATGACATCTTCAACCAACAACGCTGTCCAGGGTGAGACTTTTCTCCCCGGACAGATCTTCGTATTCGGCGGCTTCGCACTGCGGGCCAATTCACTTGGCCATCTGGAGCAGATCGAAAGCTACGCCCCTGGCCGTCAGGTCAGATTTGGAAGCTTAAACTTCACGGCCGATGTCCGCGGAGACTTGATCCTCGACGGACTCGAGCCACAGCCAAGCGCGCCGCACTGTGACGATGGGCATGATCTAGCTCTGCCGCCAAACAGTGCCTTGGTGGCCGCACACGGATCCGCTTCGGCCATTAGCCCGGAGCCGATCGTCCAGATCGAGGGTCGGTGGATAGGCACCGCCCTGAGGGCTTCAACATCCACGGCGATGGAGCCGAACACTAATCTTGTCCCTCGCGAAACTCGTGACTCCGAGGCGCCGGACTCCTTGCCGGACTCCGAACCTCCCGCGCCCCTGCCAATCGATCCGGATTGGGCGCCGGTTATGGAATTCACCGCCGCGGACATCTTCCAATGCTCGCCTTTCGGCGATATCTTGAATTCACTAAAGCATCTCTCGTTATCAGGAGAGTCTTGGCCGGACTATGGCCAGGACGGTTGGGGAACGGACGACGAAGAAATTCAGAGCCCACCCACCACCCACTTTGTAGCCTCTGTCGACGATCTAACCGACATGCTAGACCTTGACTCCAAAGACATTGACGGAATAGACGACAATGCTGGAGACGAACAAGAAACAGAGACTATAAGGCACGGGAGGACTACCTCGTCACATGACATATATATGGTAGACACCCCAAAGGAGAGCGATAACGAGGATCAACGGGCCGCGGCAGAAGATGACCACGCCGATAAACGACCAAAACGGCGGCGCAGGCGCCGTCCTAAGTCCCGCCTCGACAACAACGCTCCCAAAGAGCCCGCAATACGGCAGGGCTCACAAACAGACGACGAACACGCAGATAAGCAACCGTCCAACCATGACGAGTCAAATAATCAGTCTAGGCCAGGTGAAAACAACAGTCCGGACGACCTCACGCCGGACACACCGCTGGAGAGCAAGAACCTTCAGAAAAGACTCGTCAGTACTGCAAAAAGCCTGAAGAAGGAAAAACGGAGGCTCAAAACAGCGGAAGACACACTCATAATGAGATGGAGCAAAGTGCTCAAAACCGCAGATAAGTACGGCAATGGCCACCAATCAAAGAGCTACCCGAAGCGCAAGCTGCTACCAGAATTCGACGAGGAGGCCATAGAGCCCCCACCGTCCAAAAATAAAGGGGCTGCCTGGCTGGATAGATGGCCAGATGATAGGCCAAATTCTGACAGCGGCGCCACACATAAACCAACCAACGAACTTGGAAGGATAGATGGCCCAGCCAGATCCATCTACGGGCCAAAGGAGAAGGCCCCAGGAAGCAAGGCAACACGTCAAGTGTCCGATGATAGCGGCACACACAAATACAGGGGCGCCGCACACCCACTATGTTTCACTGACGAGGTGCTGGACCATGAATTCCCAGCAGGATTTAAACCCATAAACATAGAGGCCTACGATGGAACAACAGACCCTGGAGTCTGGATAGAAGATTATATACTACATATAAATATGTCTAGAGGAGATGATCTCCACGCCATAAAATACCTACCCCTCAAGCTCAAAGGGCCAGCCCGTCATTGGCTTAAAAGCCTCCCAGAAAATACTGTTGGAAGTTGGGAAGAGCTCGAGGACGCGTTTAGAGCAAATTTTCAAGGGACTTATGTCCGTCCTCCGGATGCAGATGATCTAAGTCATATAACTCAACAGCCCGGAGAGTCAGCGCAGAAATTCTGGAACAGGTTCCTTACAAAAAAGAACCAAATAGTCGACTGTCCGGACGCCGAAGCCTTAGCAGCTTTCAAGCATAATGTCCGAGACAAATGGCTCGCCAGGCACCTCGGTCAAGAGAAACCGAGGACAATGTCCGCACTAACAAGCCTCATGACCCGCTTCTGTGCGGGCGAGGATAGCTGGTTAGCACGATGCAGCACCAGCGACCCAAGTACATCAGAGATAAGAGATGGAAATGAAAAATCACGGCGCAGAAAAGAGCAGCGCCGGAATAAAGAGAAAAGCCCAAAGAGCGCGGCAGTCAACACCGGATTCAAAAGCTCGCGGCCCAATAATAAAACACAGCCTCTTAAGGATGACAGTGACGAATTGTCCAACTTAAACAAAATTTTGGGTCGGATATGCCAAATCCACAGTACCCCCGGAAGGCATGCAAATCACACCCACAGGGATTGTTGGGTTTTTAAACAGTCCGGCCGACTAAATGCCGAACACAAGGGGCTCGATGCGTCAAGCGAAGAAGATAAACCCCACCAGTAGAGCACCAGAAAACAAAAGACTTTCCCACAAGGGGTCAAAGCAGTAAACTCACTTCATGTGATAATACGGAAAAATAGTGCGGCGCTTTCTAAAAAGAGCTTCGCGCGGTCCAACCCAGCAGGCTGTAGAGATTGGATATCAAAACCAATCACTTTCGATCACCTGGACTATTCCAGAAGCGTTCGAAATAAGGGACGGACTCCCCTGATATTGAATCCCATAATAGACGGATTGCAATTTACTAACGTCCTAATGGACGGAGGCAGTGACTTAAACCTGCTATATTCAAACACAATCCGTAGGATGCGGATAGACCCTACCAAAATTCGACACAGCCGCACTTCCTTCAAAGGAGTGACGCCAGGCCATTACGCCAAGTGCACAAGCTCCATATTACTAGAAGTCATGTTCGGATCGCCGAACAATTCTCGACACGAAAAATTAATTTTTAACATCGTCCCATTTAAAAGTGAATATCAAGCACTCTTGGGACGAAAGGCTTTTGTCCGCTTCAACGCCATACCGCATTACGCGTCTCTTACACTCAAGATGACCGGACCGCATGGCGTAATTTTAGTGCGAGGGTCACTTAAAGACCGCGGACTTGGATAGACGAATCCGGCGTCAGTGGGCTAGGGGCTCCCTAGCCGCATACCCCTTCATAGGGGGCTGCGCGCACAAATAACCGCAGATGAACAACGTGCATACCCGTCCAGGATAATGGCGCAACGGAGACACAGGCGCAGACGTGCAGTAGGGACCCGTTGTGAGGATTCTTTTCAGATTAAGACCCTGCGTAAACCTTTTTTACTGTCTCTTGTTGTTATTCTCCCTTGGTTTCTTCCTATAGCCAAAGCGGAGCCTGACGTTTTGGCATCGGCCGCATCAGAAGACCATGCCCGTACCTGGACACTAGGGGCTTAGGGCATCGTTCTGCCCATTATTATAAAGACCGAACACCTTAGGGAGTGTTCGGCGTCTCGAGTTAGGCATTATATACATCAGCTCCGAATCATGTCTTTGGTCAAATGTTGGGTTTGCCCGGCTCCTGTGTTTTGCTGCCTTACGTTCCGTATCATCGGCTAACGCGGCACTAGGAGAACTACTGCGATTGTGCCCAGTTCGGCTGGGCGAGCACCTCAGTAGAGAAAGCCGAAAACTGACTATCATGATACAGCGAGAGACTGGTCAGCCACTCGATCGACTATCGGAATGTTTAGAATTCCCCGCTTTGACGAAGGGCCGTTTCCCGGTCAGGCACACGCGCTCCGACTTCGGAGAAGGGCGATGCCACCGGGGGCTATATCGTAGCCCCACCCTCGAGCTCCACTGGCTAAGTGAAAGTGATAAAGCATTATAGTCCGGATTGCCTCGTTCGCTACGCTACCACCTCCTTATAACAGGACCGAGACATCGGATTAAGTGTGAAAACGCGCTATTTTTGCGAACACCCCAGCACCTTGTGCGTGGGGGCTGAAGCCGAAGACTGCCATCTTTCAAGTTATACACAAGTATACGTAAACGGCCGCACAGGAGAAGTTTTACTACTTGGACGCACAAGTATAAAAAGCAGTTATAACATAATCATCGATTTACAAGCTAATGCGTTCATTTGAACGTTACATTCTTCGAGCACTGCGACTCTATTACACGAGCGCCACGCATAACTTCCCCGAAATAGTGCTCGGCAGGGAGCCGGTCTTCATCCGAACCCTGGGCAGCAACAGCGGTGGCGACCATCTTTGGACAATGCGCCTTCACACGGGCAAGAGCCATCCGCGCGCCCTCTATGCAGGCCGACCGCTT
This sequence comes from Triticum aestivum, assembly GCF_018294505.1. Taxonomy (NCBI): domain Eukaryota; kingdom Viridiplantae; phylum Streptophyta; class Magnoliopsida; order Poales; family Poaceae; genus Triticum; species Triticum aestivum. The sequence continues at coordinate 657,479,003 of NC_057813.1, read as the reverse complement.
CATCTCCTTTATATGCGGCACCGCTCCAAGGAATTGCTGTAGTAAGCCAAAATAGCTCGTCGCCTTGGACCTCTCTGGCCAGACATGGGCCACGATGTCAGTCATGGCAAGTCCGGACAATCTATTTAGCTCGGCCCATTCGGCCAACCGGTCTGTCAATGGAAGTGGGTGATCCGGACTGTGGAATTGAGACCAATATAGCTCTTCCGTCTCGTGATCCTTCTGGCTCCGGAAGTGCTTAATGGCATCGGCCGCACTTGCAGCTAAGTCCATACACGGATCCTCCGGACTCCACAGCCGCTCAAATTGAGCATACTTTCCATCCATAAACCGGTGACGCAGCAGAAAAGGCTTGCCAGCCACGATCTCTCCGGTCTGGCGCAGTTCCTCCTTCATAGCCCGCATTGCAGAGCGGGCATCCTTGGCTTCGGCGGTGGCCTTCTTCAGGTCTTCCCGCTCCGATAAGCACTCCTTTTCAAGAGCCTCATTGTGGTCGCCAGCATCCTTTACTTTCATGGCCAATTCGGCCACCTCGGCCCTGCTTAGGCAGTGCGCAGCCTTTTCGGCTTTCAACTCCTCGGCCGCCCTCGAGGCAGCCGCTTCACTCCTTCGGGCTTGCTCCTTAGCTCGAGCAAGTTCGGCCAGAAGGCCCTCCACAGCAGCAACACCGTCTGTACAAACAGCATATAATTTATCAGAGGAGGGCTTCGACCCCCTTAATAAAGCGACTGCGGAGAACTCTTTTACCTTGCGACTCGTCAAGTCGCCTGTTGACAAGTGCGATGTCCGCATCTGCCAAGTCAAATTGCCGATTTAACTCGGCAAACTCACTAGTCCGGCTGCGCCACCTGCATAGGAACGACGGAATTCATTCCTTTAGATTTCGATCCTCGATACGCTGTCGTTTCCGACAACCTACTGAGTCTCAGGGGCTACTATCTATACAGGGCGCATTTTTTATATGCAAAACTGTTAAAAGACAAAGGGGTGCGTCATTCTCGCATACCTCAAATCACGCCAGCAAACTCATGGCGGCATTACGCAATTCGCTCTCAGCGGACGAAATCCTTCCAATGACCATACGCATTAACGCACGGTGATCTTCTGAAATGGACGCCCTCTCAAGCAGATTCTTCAGTTCTCCCGGCCGGACACTAGTAGGTGCCGAACTCTCTGGCCCCTCCGGGTTCGCCTGCCTCATCTGGCGGCGCTGCGGACGGAGGCGTATCGCTCTCCATCATCTCCGGAAGAAGGTCCCCCGAAGATGAACTCATCTGAGAAGGCTGCAGATCCGAACTGCAATATAAATATTTCGGTTATCTACAGAAGCACAAATGAAGGTATTTCCTTACTAATTAACTCCCTCTCTCATACTCACGGCTCGCTAGAGGACCGATCCTTTGATGATGATTGTGCGTCCGGATTCTTTCCAGGCGCCGGACCCCCCGGGGAAGATCTCTTCCCACGCTTAGGGGCTTTGGCCTCCGGATCTTCGGAGGCGGTCCTCTTCTCCCCCTGAAGGGAGGGGTTCTTGGTTCCCCCCTCTTCAGTCGCCCCTTTGGGCGAAATATTAGCTCCTCTATTTTCCCCGTTGCCCCCTTCTGTGGGCGCAACCTCCAACATTTTGACCAGCACGGGCTCCTGTGCGGTCTCTGGGAGGGGGGCCGGACACCTTATCAGCCTTGATCGCACCACCCATTCCTGTAAAGAACAAAGGGTCAGGAGGCGAACTCTAGAAAGGCACATAAATAGAATGTCCGGACTCTGAGCTACTTACCTGAGTATCCGGGCGATCGCGGCTTAGGCCTGCATCCTCGGCTAAATCCGGACACGCCACCTGCGGTCCGAAGAACAACTTGTACATCTCCATGGGTGTCGCACCCATGAAGTGTTGGAGAATCCGAGGTCCCTCCGGGTTGAACTCCCATAGACGGAGAGGACGGCGTTTGCAGGGCAGAAGATGCCTGATTAGCATAACCTGCATCACCTTGATCAGGTCGATCTCCCTCGCTTGGAGATCTCGAATCCGGCCCTGCAGTGAAGGCACGTCTTCGGATGGCCCCCAATTGAGCCCTTGGTTGACCCACGACATCAGTTGGCGTGGAGGTCCCGGGCGGAATAAGGGCGGCGGCTTTTGCCTGCTGCCCCTTGGAGCGGTGATATAGAACCACTCCTGCTGCCACAGTCCAAGTTCCTCTTGGAAGGAACCCTCGGGCCACGGGGCATCGACCTTTTTGCTTATGGTCGCCCCGCCGCACTCCGCTTGATGCCCCCCGATCATCTTCGGCTCCACCTTGAACGTCTTCAGCCATAGGCCGAAGTGGGGAATGACGCGGAGGAAGGCTTCGCAGACGATAATGAATGCGGAGATATGGAGGATGGACTCCGGAGCCAAGTCGTGAAAGTCCAGCCCATAGTAGAACAGGAGCCCCCTCACGAAGGGATCCGTCGGGAAGCCTAAACCCCGACGGAGGTGGGATACGAAAACGACATATTCACCGGGCTCGGGGGCTGGCACAGCCTGCCCTTGGGCAGGCAACCTGTGCGAAACCTCGTAGGCCAGGTACTTGGCCTCACACAACTTCAATATGTCCTCCTCCGTGACGGAGGAGGGCATCCACCGGCCCTGGAGGTCGGAGCCGGACATGATTGAGGATCCGAAGCGCTCGAATCTGAGGCTCTGGGTGTTGGAACTGGGAGCGGGGAAGAGATTCGATGTGAGATTGAAGAACAATGGCGAGCCTTGGTCCTCTTATAAAGGGGAAGAAATACCAAGGGCCGTCTCCGTGACCGTTTTGGATTCCCCTTCGATAGAGGAGGCGTGGCGACGGGAGCGGTTGGGTTACCCACGCACGTATTGATGAGAATCCCGGAATAAGGGGAACACGATCTCTGCTTCGACAAGACGTGCCAAGGAAACCGCTTCGCTAAACGTGCTGAGGTGGTATAGTAATTCAAACAAAGGCCTGGTGGCGGTGTGATGTCACGCCGCATAATACGTCAGCAGATTGAACCAAGTGTACATTTTATTCTCTCTACGATGGAATGTGGAATTTATTTTGCAAAGCCGGACACTATCCTGGTGTTCATGATCTTCTCTGGATTATTCAAGGGAGGAACCCGCCTTGCAATGCCAAACATTGTGCACGCCAGACTTATCGTCATTGAAGACTGGTTCAGGGGCTACTGAGGGAGTCCTAGACTAGGGGGTGTCCGGACAGCCGGACTATCATTATCCGCCGGACTCCAAGACTACGAAGATACAAGATTGAAGACTCCGGCTCGTGTCCGGATGGTACTTTCCTTGGCGTGGAAGGCAAGCTTGGCAATACGGATATGTAGATTTCCTACCATTGTAACCGACTCTGTGTAACCCTAGCCCTCTCCGGTGTCTATATAAACCGGAGGGCTTTAGTTCTAGGGTTTATCCTCCTTGATCTCGTGGTAGATCTACTCTTGTACTACCCATATCATCAATATTAATCAAGCAGGACGTAGGGTTTTACCTCCATCGAGAGGTCCCGAACCTGGGTAAAAACATCGTGTCCCTCGTCTCCTGTTACCATCCGCCTAGACGCACAGTTCGGGACCCCCTACCCGAGATCCGCCGGTTTTGACACCGACAATCACCACATTTGTCCCAATGATGCTAAAAAAATGTGTGGGTAGCCATCTGGACCAAGCGCTTTTACTGGGTACATCTGAAAAAGAGTTGTTTTTACCTCTTTCTGGCTATAGGGGGCATTTAGCATCTCGTTCATTGCCTGTGTCACTTTTGTCAGAATTGTATCTAAGACCTGGTCCATCTCGTGAACCCCTTTTGAAGTATAAAGTTGTTGATAAAAGGCATTAGTTATATTCTCCATCTCCGCCACGTTTTCAGTCACTTGTCCGTCCGGTCGTTGGAGTGATTTTATTTGATTTTTCCTCCTATGCCGACTGGCCCTAAGGTGGAAGAAACATGTATTCTTGTCACCATGCTTCATCCACTCCAGCTCGCTGTCGCCACAATATTTCCTCTATGTCGTAAAGTTCAGTCAGCCTATCTGTTAGAAGGGAGAGAGAGGTTTGGTGGAATAGTTGTTGATTGTATTGCTTGAGCCTCGTGGGCATATATATAGGAGTACATGATCAACTTGGAGTACAAGACAAGCCAGAATAATTGCTAGTATATCTTATGTTTCCTAACTAATCACAATACTCAACATCCCCCCGCAGTCACAATACTCAACATCCCCCCGCAGTCACAACGGTAGCGGCGGCCTGACGGCGGCGGCGGCGGCTACGTTAGGAGTGCGGCGGCGATGCTCGAAGTAGGCGAAGAACCCTGACAGCGTGACGAAGACCGGCACGGACGGTGGCGTTCCTGCGCCAGCAAAGACGGCGCGGCGCATACCACGTGAGGTCAACGCGGGGTGACGGCGGAGCGGACCGCGGGCCGCGGCGCTACGGCCCGAAGGGGCGACGCAGCAGCGGCAGGCGGGTCGGGGCGACGGCGAAAAACCTCGGGGCGGCGGCGGGGACCGCGGGCCGCGACGCTGCGGCCCGAAGGGGCGACGCAACGACAGTTCGCGAGTCGGTGCAACCGCGGGGACGGCCTCGGAACGGCGGCGTGGACCGCGTGCCACGCTCGCTACGGCCCGACGGGGCGACGCAGCGGTGGCGCGAGGGTCGGTGCAGCCACGGGGACGGCCTGGAGCGGACGACCCCGGAGAGGCGGTGGACCGCGGGCCGCGGCACTACGGCCCGAAGGGGCGACGCAGCGGTGACGCGGGTCGGTGCAGCCGGGAGAAGAACCACGGGGCGGCGGCGCTGCGGCCCAACGGGGAGACGCAGCGGCAGCCCGATGCTCGATCGGTGGAGAGGCGCGCGGAACTCGGGGATGATCTTCACGGGACCTGCGGATGCGCGCGTAACCGACGGGCCAGGTCGATCGCGCCGCGTAGATGAGGCGGATCGCGGCGGCGAGCGAGTGATCAAGCCGATCGCGCGCGAGGTCGGGGACGCCGCTCGGTGAAGGCGTGGTGGCGGCGGAGTCCGAGATGAAGCCGGCGGCGACGGGCGGCAGGGCGGCTATGATTGGCCGCCGCATGGCGCGAGGCCGCCGGGTCGAGGTGATGCAGGAGTCCCGGTCGGAGCAGGGCGGTGACGGCCGGCGTAGATCGACGAGTGGGCTGTCACGCGAACGGCGGCGGTGAAGGGCCGCCGCATGACGCGAGGCCGCCGGGTCGGGGCGACCGGCGGGCAGACGCGCGGACGACGCGCGAGGCCGCAGGGTCGGTGAAGACGCCAGTGGAGTCGATGCCGAAGTCGGAGTAGAGGCGCACGGGGTCGACGGCGGCGGTGGGCGACGCAAACCGGATCACAAAGACCGGAAAACCAAAAAAGTAGACGCCGATCAAAGCGACCGGCGAGAGAGAGAAAACCCGGATCAAAGGATCGGAAAAAAAGACTCTCTAGGGCAGCCGGCCAACACGGCCGGCGGACGAACCCTAGGTACGGGCGGCGCGGCCCCCGGCGGCGGTCATGGAGGCCGATCGCCCCGGGGGCGGCGCGCAGGTGCGGAAGCGGCGGCTAGGGTTTAGGATCGACTTGCGATAGATACCATGTTAAAAGGGAGAGAGAGGTTTGGTGGAATAGTTGTTGATTGTATTGCTTGAGCCTCATGGGCATATATATAGGAGTACATGATCAACTTGGAGTAAAGACAAGCCAGAATAATTCCTAGTCTATTTTATGTTTCCTAACTAATCACAATACTCAACACTATCAATTATTTTAATCTACATGTGATTTGGGCCAGATCGGTTTGGGATCGCGCGCAGCTCCGGTAGCTCTCTCTGCAAGTGTTGGATCTCACGCCTCACATTCCCAAAATGTTGCCGGTCCCAGTTGGACAGCTCTGTCGACAGCGATAGCAGTTTGTCGCTTATTTGTTGTATCGATTGCTTTCTCCACTGACCCATGATGTTTCCATCAATGGAGCGAGGCCTGGATCCCTCTCCCAAGCTAGCTCGTATTTAAAAGACCATGGGGCCCGCCTACATGCAGTCGCATGCACATACTTCACATAAATTGGGACATGATCACTACTGGCTGTAGATTTGTGTTCTAGCACCACTGTTGGGAAAGCAAGGGTCCATGCCAGGTTCGCTACTCCCTTGTCAAGCCTCACTCTTGTATACGTCCCTCATGCCACTTTCTTTTCAAAGGTCCAGACGTTTCCAACATAGCCTATATCAGCTAGGCCACATGTATCCAAAGCGTCCCTGAAGGCGTCCATGTGCGCATGGCTCTTGTTGCCAATTCCATCGTGTTGGTGTGCATGCAACACCTCATTAAAATCTCCTAAGACTAGCCAAGGTATATCATTTGTTCCAACGATTCCCCTAAGCATGTCCCAGGTCTTGTATCGCCCGTTAACCTGGGCTTTTTCGTAGACAAAAGTGACCCTTGTTTTGACATCAACAAGGTCATCAATTATTGCATCAATGTGATACTGAGAGTAACCAACAATCTCAAGATTTTTTTCTTCATTCCAAAAAATTCCTAGATCACCACTTCTACCTGAACTGCTTACAACGAAACACTTATTAAATTCTAAAGAACCAACCAAGTTTTCAACTCTCCTTCCCTCTATTTGGGTTTCCAGGATACATAACACAGAGGGGGCAAACTGCCTCATGAGATCACGAAGCTCTCGAACTGTCGCGGGTTTGCCAGCTCCACGACAATTCCAACACAGGAGACTCATTGCGCGTGGCGCGACCCCCCTTGGGGGCCTGCGAAACGCGCATCAAGGTTTTTGGTGATCATTGTGTTCTTCCCTTAACGTCCAAGGTCCTTTTCCTTTAAACGTCCAAGGTCCTTCATAATGTGACAAAACCACAATTTTTCCTTTAAACGTCCAAGGTCCTTCCTCCATCACCCGTTCCCAGTCGCCTAGGCATCCAAACTGCAGCGTGTACATGTTATCCTCTAATGGCCTGATCTTCACTTCCTTTGCCAGGTCCCATGCTGACCTCATGTTCTTGAAGAACCAGTACAGATTGTAGGGTTTCTCCGTGTGGACTCTGGCTATTTCCATCCATCGAGTCGCCTCTGCTGGAATTTCCTCGTCTTCTACCACCACATCCTGGAGATCATCTTCCTTCAGGACGAGCTCCTCCATCATCGCCTCCAGATTGGATGCAGTTGTGCCTGATCCCGAAGCCGTTTCTTCCATTAGATCTCTCGCTCGAGGTTTCCTGTCCCGCGAGCAGTATGTTCCCTAGCCAAACCCTAGCCCCCACCTCTGGTTAGATGCACGACTGTTAGCAGCTCTACCACTGCCAGGCCTGAAGCCCAGAAACAGCCCAAGGCCCAAGAAGATGACACATGTGATCCCATCAAGAGAAGGAGAAGTCCGAGCACCAAAGTGACGGGGAACTGCAAGATCTCCATATAGTGATTCGATGGCCTGCACTTCCAGGAGATCATCCCCGGCCCAAGTACGTTCACCGATCAAGGCTTCCCATCTTTTTGGATGGGCAACACAAAGCGCTTTCAAAAACCATTAATGGTAATGTTCGTGCGGATGAAAGAGTGACAACATTGTTGTTCAAGTCCAATTGCAGCCTCTTTACCGAAGTCTTTGGAGTATTTCATCGAGCAAAGATTGATACAGCCAAAAAGAGCAAGGATTTCATTGTAATTCTTAGTCATAGGAATTAATTTGCATTTTCTTGGATCTTAGGTCCAAATCAGTGCACCTGTAATTGTAATGGGGTGTAAATAAAGTTAGAGATGTTTCAAAAAAAAAAACCAAAACAGCGGTCATCCCAGGTGATTCAACAACAGTGGTGAAGAATATATATGAAGGCACATGAGAGCAAATGTCATAATCATTACAGAAATTAGAAAGCTTCTTGTAACTAATAGTGGGGTCTCTTTCATTTATGAATGTAGAGAAACAAATGTGGATGCCCACAACATAGCTAAGAACTTACCCGCAAAAATAAACATAGCTAAGAACTCTTTAGAACTAGCTCATGCCATCCATGTGTGGCTTCTGGACCCCCTGAGTTATGTAAACAATGTTTTGATGCAGTAATAAATTAAGATGCAATGATATTTAGCTCTCGATGCCCATCTAATCTATGAGGCCCTGAATCTTGTGCTGAGACAGGAAATCACACAAACTCATGATCGCCGGCATGCCAGCTACAGAGCTACTAGTATATACACACATAACACAACTCATCAATCTATTGCATACAGAATTTAGAAGAAAACACGAAAAATGCCAACGAAGGCTGAGCTCCAGTGAACTCGTTTTCAAATTTTATTTTTTCGGAGCGTGAAAAAAATCCAAATTTATTAGTGAACACACATGCACATACATACTACTTATATGCAAAATTTCAGAGCATTATACTTTTACATGTGGCGTACAAAAAAAGACAAATACACATTTTTAAATGGGCCTTTTATTTGTGTTATTGGGACGGAATTTTGTCCTTTTTGTACAACCTACAAATCACAAGATTTTTCGATGAAATTCAACATGTTTCTGCGGAATACATATATGTTTCCATGGATTTTTTTTTTTCAGTTTTTTTTCAAACTTCCGAATATGCTTTCTGATATTTTCAAAATACTGAGCTCGGCCTCCAGAAATCCACACTCGAAGAAAACACCCATAGCAAAGCACCAACATACACATGCATCACGAAACATCTTCCGACCAACATGGTTGCCAAGTGATCAGAGGCTCGGTGTGAACCAGACTTCCGATGGATAGATTGCTCTGTAATGACCACCACCTGACGTAAAAGTATCCTCGAGCGTCAGTTTCTTCAAATCATAGACCTTCACACCCTTCCATTGGTTAGGTCGACGCTTGAAAATGCCCCCCCTCCTGAGACGGGGAGTCGTGAAGTAGAGACAATCCGATGTCAACTCAGGGAGTTTTTCCACGGACAAGAAACCCGAGCTATTCTGTACGAGGAGTGCAGCGTGCCCCCTTAGAGCCTTTGCAGGGCTTACTCCTACCATTTGGTAGCTCTTGAGATCCAGCCTGTCTACATAAACACCGATGCGGTAGTCATGATACTTGTCCAGGATTACATGAATCTGCAGAAGATATCCCCAGGAATTTGGAACCAAGTATCTTGTGATAACTTCAAAAAAGTCATCGTCTTCCTCGGCGATGATTATTTTCTTTCGCGGTATGTCCTCAAGTCCACCAAGGTCCCAAGACTTCAATTTACCTTTCATTGACAACACGTAAAATCTGCCTCAAAGATAGATGCAATCAGCGCGTAGCTATCCGGGCTTTCCCTTATCACTGAAACTTGTTGCCAAGAAGTATCTCCTACCCTCGCAAAGGAGAGCCGATGTCCAAGTGGATGGCCAAAGCAATTGCAGGACCAACAGACGGAGAACAAGACAAGACAACCTTGTCGTAGAAATGCATGCCCAGAGAATCCATGTCATCAACACGGCTATTGCTACTACCATGGTGACACCTATAACGATAGCCAATTACACTTCCTTGGTCCTGATAGACCCCTTCGATGCATGACAAGAAGTCGATGGTCGGCGAGAGTGGGAGCAATGCCGCCGTGAAGGGGTTGTAGAGGACAAGGTCTAAGAACTCGTTAGCCACGACCAGCCAGCCGATGGAGGCGCCGCAACAAGCCACAGCCTAGCCCCAGGGGAAAGTGACCTTAAATTCTTTCTCGTCGAGGAGGTTGCGGAACTCCGAAGTAACTGTGGGATCCCGAAACCTGTTACTCCATTCCCCTCCATGAAGAAGCTTAGTCGCTAAGGACACAAGCCACGGTGTGCAGCGACGTGGTCACGTGGGGCACCGGGGGCGGGCATAGAGGTGGAGCACCATGACGGTTAGACAACATGGAAGGTTAGAGCCTCAGGTAACTCAAGGAGAAGCATGATGCTGATGAAGAGATCGGTGGGGAAGTCCGACCAGCCTGGGCTTGTGTAAGCTCCTGTCATTGAGAAAAAATCACGCCAGGAAAATTCACATGTAAGCATATTTATATGGCGACACAAACACGCCTGCTTACGATGCCCAATCAGAATATACAATTCAAACTTGGTGTGATATCTCCGAATCAATCGTATACTAATCATACATAAAAATGTGTACGATTAAGATCAGGGACTCACGGGAAGATATCACAACACAACTCTAGACACAAATTAAGGTCATACAAGTTTCATATTACAAGCCAGGGGCTTCGAGGGCTCGAATACATAAACTCGAATACAAACGAGTAAGCGAAAGCCAAAATATCTGAGTACAGACATAAATAAACAAGTTTGTCTTAAGAAGGCTAGCACAAAAGCAACATGGATCGAAAAGGCAAGGCCTCCTGCCTGGGATCCTCCTAACTTTTCCTGGTCGTCGGTGACCGTCGCGTAGTAGTAGGCGCCCTCGAGGTAGTAGTAGTCGTTAGTGGTGGCATCTGGCTCCTGGACTTCATCATCTGATCGCAGCAATCAGGTATAGGGAAAAAGAAGTAGCAAAGCAACCGTGAGTACTCATCCAAAGTACTCGGAAGACTTACATCAGATCTATACTAAGTATGCTTCGATATCAAGGGAATGAGGTTGTATCTTTGGACTGAACTGCAGATATGCCAGAATAGAGGAAAAGCATAGCTCATCGAAGACTAGCATTTTAATGCATCAGCATTAGAAGAGTGCAGATTAGCATAATATAAAGTAGTAGTATGTTGTAGTATCGCCCAGAAAATTATTTCTCAACTCCCTACAAGAAAGCATTCCCGGAGCCATCATGTCTATTACTCATGTCTCAACATCCAGTTCTAGTTGTATCGATCAAGATACAACTCCGAGCGTCCGTTACCATGGACACAACTATTTGAATAGATCAATCTTCCCTGCAGGGGTGCACAAACTTACCCACCACGCCTGATTAACTTCGGTCGGACACACCATCAGGTCATGTCCACCCTGGGCTGATCAACACATAGTAGTCCTACCTAGGCTCAACAGAGAAGCCAACACACCGGTTTACATCCTAAGCACACAGGGGTCTTGGGCCCATCGCCCTTTGCACTCCTGCATGTTGCGTGGACGGTTGGGATTAGTCGTGGCAACCTCCTTGTACAAGGCAGCTGCTTACGTGGGCCACCCGGGCGCGTGCCGCTCCATCGCTGACGTCCGAAGAGCTTTCAGCTGATACATATGACGCAGAGTGCCCATACTTATTCCCGCGTGGTGGTTAGTGCAAAAAGGCCAGAGGCCTACTCAGATCACATATCCAAACAGTTAATGTCCTGGGATCATGCGGTAACGATCAGTGATCCATGATATGTGGTCCTGTCGCCCCGTCTCACACACTTACACTAAGGGCTAAGAATGCCCGGTCGTACGACGATGAAAACTCGCGGGTACCCTCCAGGTCAACCCGACTTCACATCACTCGTCACATTTCTCACTTGGGTACCCCTCGGGGCCGACCTGGCTCCGTCATGGTTCTGTCGTAAAGTCAAAGTAACTGTGTGTCGAAAACAGCAAGGGGAAAACCCCGAGGAATCACCCGTGATGGATTTCCACTCGATGTAACCATCAAGATGAATTTGGAGGAATCACCATCGATGGTTCACACTTGAGGGATTGCTAATCACCCCTTGTAGACCATAAATGTTTAGCTGCACTACAGAGTGAACATCAGAAGTGCTATACGAGGTATCACCCTCGACACTTGATAGTAACTCTGCAGAGTCGAGCAACTAAGGGGGTGTGATGTGATGTGTCGGGCTCTCACTAGTAGGAAATGGCCTGCTAATATCGAATCTCAAGTCAAATCGCACTAAGTGGTCAAACTTCCCGGAAGGTCACCCATCCTCACACTACTCCAGCCCGAGCACGCTTAACTTCGCAGTTCTATCCAACCCCAGCACCACCTCACTTAACAGGCACTTGTTGATATATCTATCATATCAATCCTATTAAACCTTGTTGATGTCTAGGACTTTGTTCATATTCATGAGTATGATGAAATTTTAAAAAATATTTCAAACTTCCCGGTCATATTACGTATCATTTTTTGAAAAGAAATTCCAAAAAAATTCGAAACCATTTTTTTTTCTGTTACTAGTGGCGCACCAAGCAAATGGTGCGCCACTAGTAAGTTTGAATTTTTTTTCCATTTTTTCCCCTCTAGATCTTAAAAGCCCCATAACTTTTTTCTGTTAGGTTTTTGAGGATTTTGAAAATTTTGAGTAGATGCTTTTTCATATAAAAAACTTTTTATTCCGAGTTCGTATGCAAAAGTTATGCCCATTTTACAAATTCCAGAGAGATTTTGCAAATAAAGTCGAAATTCATATTTGTAAATTTTCCCAACAAGTAGACCAGATATCACATGGGAAACTTATTTTATTTTATTTTATTTGACATTTCCATCATTTTCTTTTAGTTTTTTTAAAACTGAAAAGGCGGTCCACGGGGAGGGGTGGAGGGGGGCTACATTCGGTGGAATTTTTGGTCAAACTTAGTAATGGCGCACCATGGGAGTGGTGCACCGTTACTAGTTCAACTAGTAATGGCGCACCACACACACGGTGCGCCATTACTAGTTTCTAAAAAAATAAAAACAATTTGAAAAAATAGTAGTGGCGCACCGAGGGTGTGGTGCGCCATTACTCGTTCAACTAGTAATGGCGCACCACACACACGGTGCGCCATTACTAGTTTTAAAAAAAAAATTAGTAGTGGCGCACCGAGGGTGTGGTGCGCCATTACTAGTTTAACTAGTAATGGCGCACTATCCCCTGGTGCGTCATTACTAGCTTTGAAAAAAAAACTAAAAAAATTTGTTAGTAGTGGCGCACCGTGGATGTAATGCGCCATTAGTATTTGAACACTAATGGCGCACCAACACATGGTGCGCCATTAGTATATAGTAGTAGCTTACCACATGTGTGGCGCACCACATTAATGTCCGTATTATCTATAGCCCTTTTCCTAGTAGTGTCTGGACGTCGATCACATTGACCGAGTCATTGAACATAAAGCAGGGACAAGGTGATGGGTCACCGGTGGATCACTAACCATCCTATACTAAGAAGTTTAGGATAAGCAGGTAAACAATTGCAGGTTACAAAATCAGGCTATGCATTAGAATAGGATCATACTAAAGCAGTAGCAATTCTAATGCAAGCACAAGAGAGAAGGGAATGGGTGATATCGGAATGATCGGGGGGGGATTTGCTTGGCTGGAAGCTCTGCTGAAAAGGAAAAAGGGTCGTCGGTGACGTAGTCGATGATAGGGGAAGCATAGGTCTCGGGGTCTACTGAAGAGAAGAGGGGGAAGAAAAAATAAATATAATGCAAATAGATGCACCACTAAGCATGACATGATGATATGCAGGGCTAGGGGTGTTCTAGCGCGGTAATACATGTTGGGAAACGTAGTAATTTCAAAATATTTCCTACGCACACGCAAGATCATGGTGATGCATAGCAACGAGGGGGGAGAATGTGTACACATATCCTCGTAGACCGAAAGCGGAAGCGTTTGCACAACGCGGTTGATGTAGTCGTACGTCTTCACGATCCGACGGATCAAGTACCGAACGCACGGCACCTCCGAGTTCAGCACACGTTCAGCTCGATGACGTCCCTCGAACTCCGATCCAGCCGAGCTTTGAGGGAGAGTTCCGTCAGCACGACGGCATGGTGACGATGATGATGTTCTACCGACGCAGGGCTTCGCCTAAGCACCGCTATGCTAATATCGAGGTGGATTATGGTGGAGGGGGGCACCGCACACGGCTAAGAGATCTCAAGGATCAACTGTTGTCTGTATAGGTGCCCCCCTGCCCCCGTATATAAAGGACCAAGGGGCAGGGGCGGACGGCCAAGGGAGGGCGCGCCAGGAGGAGTCCTACTCCCACCGGGAGTAGGACTCCCTCCTTTCCTTGTCCAAGTAGGAGAGGGGAAGGAAGGGGAGAGAGGAGAGGAAGGAAAGGGGGGAGCCACCCCCCTCCTTGTCCTATTCGGACTAGAGGGGGAGGGGGCGCGCGGCCTGCCCTGGCCGCCCCTCCTCTGCTCCACTTTTGGGCCCATGAGGCCCATTAACCCCCCCGGGGGGTTCCGGTAACCCCCCGGTACTCCGGTATACATCCGATAACCACCGAAACCATTCCGGTGTCCGAATATAGTCGTCCAATATATCAATCTTCATGTCTCGGCCATTTCGAGACTCCTCGTCATCTCCGTGATCATATCCGGGACTCCGAACTACCTTCGGTACATCAAAACATATGAACTCATAATATAACCGTCATCTAACTTTAAGTGTGCGGACCCTACGGGTTTGAGAACTATGTAGACATGACCGAGACATGTCTTCGGTCAATAACCAATAGCGGAACCTGGATGCTCATATTGGCTCCTACATATTCTACAAAGATCTTTATCGGTCAAACCGCATAACAACATACGTTGTTCCCTTTGTTATCGGTATGTTACTTGACCGAGATTTGATCGTCGGTATCTCAATACCTAGTTCAATCTCGTTACCGGCAAGTCTCTTTACTCGTTACGTAATGCATCATCCCGTAACTAACTCATTAGCTACATTTCTTGCAAGTATTATAGAGATGTGCATTACCGAGAGGGCCGAGAGATACCTCTCCGACAATCGGAGTGACAAATCCTAATGTGGAAATACGTCAACTCAACAAGTACCTTCGGAGACACCTGTAGAGCACCTTTATAATCACCCAGTTACGCTATGACATTTGGTAGCACACAAAGTGTTCCTCTGGTAAACGGGAGTTACATAATCTCATAGTCATAGGAACATGTATAAGTCATGAAGAAAGCAATAGCAACATACTAAACGATCAAGTGCTAAGCTAACGGAATGGGTCAAGTCAATCACATCATTCTCCTAATGATGTGATCACGTTAATCAAATGACAACTCATGTCCATGGTTAGGAAACATAACCATCTTTGATTTATGAGCTAGTCAAGTAGAGGCATACTAGTGACACTCTGTTTGTCTATTTATTCACACATGTATTATGTTTCCGGGTAATACAATTCTAGCATGAATAATAAACATTTATCATGATATAAGGAAATAAATAATAACTTTATTGTTGCCTCTAGGGCATATTTCCTTTAGTCTCCCACTTGCACTAGAGTCAATAATCTAGATTACACAGTAATGATTCTAACACCCATGGAGCCTTGGTGCTGATCATGTTTTGCTCGTGGAAGAGGCTTAGTCAACGGGTCTGCAACATTCCGATCTATATGTATCTTGCAAATCTCTATGTATCCCACCTGGACTTGGTCCCGGATGGAATTGAAGCGTCTCTTGATGTGCTTGGTTCTCTTGTGAAATCTGGATTCCTTTGCCAAGGCAATTGCACCAATATTGTCGCAAAAGATTTTCATTGGACCCGATGCACTAGGTATGACACCTAGATCGGATATGAACTCCTTCATCCATACTCCTTCATTTGCTGCTTCCGAAGCAGTCATGTACTCCGCTTCACATGTAGATCCCGCCACGACGCTTTGTTTAGAACTGCACCAACTGACAGCTCCACCGTTCAATATAAAGACGTATCCGGTTTGCGATTTAGAATCATCCGGATCAGTGTCAAAGCTTGCACTGACGTAACCATTTACGACTAGCTCTTTGTCACTCCATAAATGAGAAACATATCCTTAGTCCTTTTCAGGTATTTCAGGGTGTTCTTGACCGTTGTCCAGTGATCCACTCCTAGATTACTTTGGTACCTCCATGCTAAACTAATAGCAAGGCACACATCAGGTCTGGTACACATCATTGCATACATGTTAGAGCCTATGGCTAAAGCATAGGGAACTTCTTTCATTTTCTCTCTATCTTCTACAGTGGTTGGGCATTGAGCCTGACTCAATTTCACACCTTGTATTATACGCAAGAACCCTTTCTTTGCTTGATCCATTTTGAAATTTTTCAAAACTTTATCAAGGTATGTACTTTGTGAAAGTCCAATTAAGCGTCTTGATCTATCTTTATAGATCTTGATGCCTAATATATAAGCAGCTTCACCGAGGTCTTTCATTGAAAAACTTTTATTCAAGTACCCTTTTATGCTATCCAGAAATTCTATATCATTTCCAATCAATAATATGTCGTCCACATATAATATTAGAAATGCTACAGAGCTCCCACTCACTTCCATGTAAATACAGGCTTCTCCAAAAGTCTGTATAAAACCATATGCTTTGATCACACTATCAAATCATTTATTCCAACTCCGAGAGGCTTGCACCAGTCCATAAATGGATCGCTGGAGCTTGCACACTTTGTTAGCTCCCTTTGGATCAACAAAACCTTCTGGTTGCATCATATACAACTCTTCTTCCAGAAATCCATCCAGGAATGCAGTTTTTACATCCATTTGCCAAATTTCGTAATAATAAAATGCGGCAATTGCTAACATGATTCGGACAGACTTAAGCATCGCTACGGGTGAGAAAGTCTCATCGTAATCAACCCCTTGAACTTGTCGAAAACCTTTTGCAACAAGTCGAGCTTTGTACACAGTAACATTACCATCAGCGTCAGTCTTCTTCTTGAAAATCCATTTATTCTCGACGGCTTGCTGATCATCGCGCAAGTCAACCAAAGTCCATACTTTGTTTTCATACATGGATCCCATCTCAGATTTCATGGCCTCAACTAAGGGTTCTTGCAGTAGTAGAACTTATTGGAGACTTCAGATCTCTCAATCCGGGCATTTGCTTGAAATATTAACTTCAACTCCTGGAACATCTCATATGGTCCATGACGTTCAAAATGTCGTTGAAGTCCCGGTTCTAAGCCGTAAAGCATGGCACACTAAACTATAGGGTAGTCATCAGCTTTGCTCTGCCAGACGTTCTTAATGTCGTCAGTTGCATCTGCAGCAGGCCTAGCACCAAGCGGTGCTTCCAGGACGTAATTCGTCTGTGCAGCAATGAGGATAATCCTCAAGTTACGGACCCAGTCCGTGTAATTGCTACCATCATCTTTCAACTTCGCTTTCTCAAGGAACGCATTAAAATTTAACAGAACAACAACACGGGCCATCTATCTACAACAAACATAGACAAGCAAAATACTATCAGGTACTAAGTTAATGATAAATTTAAGTTCAATTAATCATATTACTTAAGAACTTTATCGATCAAATCTCGGGCAAGTAGCATACCGATGACAAAGGGAACAATGTATGTTGTTATGCGGTTTGACCGATAAAGATCTTCGTAGAATATGTAGGAGCCAATTCGGACCAGAAGGGGGGCGCGTGCCTCCTTCCTTTTGGCATGTCTCCTCTATTCCCGTATGGCCCAATAAGGCCCATATACTCCCCGGCGAATTCCCGTAACTCTCCGGTACTCCGAAAAATACCCGAATCACTCGGAACCTTTCCGAAGTCCGAATATAGTCGTCCAATGTATCGATCATTACGTTTCGACCATTTCTAGACTCCTCGTCATGTCCCTGATCTCATCTGAGACTCCGAACTACCTTCAGTACATCAAAACACATAAAATCATAATATAACCATCATCGAACTTTAAGCGTGCGGACCCTACGGGTTCGAGAACTATGTAGACATGACCGAGACACGTCTCCGGTCAATAACCAATAGCGGAACCTGGATGCTCATATTGGCTCCCGCATATTCTACGAAGATCTTTATCGGTCAAACCGCATAACAACATACATTGTTCCCTTTGTCATCGGTATGTTACTTGCCCAAGATTCGATCGTCGGTATCTCAATACCTAGTTCAATCTCGTTACCGACAAGTCTCTTTACTCGTTCCGTAGTACATCATCCTGCAACTAACTCATTAGTTACAATGCTTGCAAACATTATAATGATGTGCATTACCGAGTGGGCCCAGAGATACCTCTCCGACAATCAGAGTGACAAATCCTAATCTCGAAATACGCCAACCCAACAAGTACCTTCGGAGACACCTGTAGATCACCTTTATAATCACTCAGTTATATTGTGACGTTTGGTAGCACACAAAGTGTTCCTCCGGTAAACGGGAGTTGCATAATCTCATAGTTATAGGAACATGTATAAGTCATGAAGAAAGCAATACCAACATACTAAACGATCAAGTGCTAAGCTAACGGAATGGGTCAAGTCAATCACATCATTCTCCTAATGATGTGATCCCGTTAATAAAATGACAACTCATGTCTATGGTTAGGAAACTTAACCATCTTTGATTAACGAGCTAGTCAAGTAGAGGCATACTAGTGACACTATGTTTGTCTATGTATTCACACATGTATTATGTTTCCGGTTAATACAATTCTAGCATGAATAATAAACATTTATCATGAAATAAGGAAATAAATAATAACTTTATTATTGCCTCTAGGGCATATTTCCTTCAGTCTCCCACTTGCACTAGAGTCAATAATCTAGTTCACATCGTCATGCGATTTAACAACAATATTCATATCTGTATATGATTAATACTCATAGTTCACATCGTCATGTGACCACCACCCAAAGGGTTTACTAGAGTCAATAATCTAGTTCACATCGCTATGTGATCAACACCCAAAGAGTACTAAGGTGTGATCATGGTTTGCTCGTGAGAGAAGTTTAGTCAACAGGTCTATCACATTCAGAGTCATATGTATTTTGCAAAATATTCTATGTCTACAATGCTCTGTACGGAGATACTCTAGCTAATTGCTCCCACTTTCAATATGTATCCAGATTGAGACTTGGAGTCATCTGGATCAGTGCCAAAACTTGCATCGACGTAACCCTTTATGACAGACCTCTGGTCACCTCCATAATCGAGAAATGTATCCTTATTCCACTAAGGATAATTTTGACCAATGTCCAGTGATCTACTCCTAGATCACTATTGTACTCCCTTGCCAATCCAGGGAAGAGTATACAATAGGTCTTGTCCATAGCATGACATACTTTTATAGAACCTATGACCGAGGCATAGGGATTGACTTTCATGCTCTTTCTATTTTCTGCCGTGGTCGGGATTTGAGTCTTACTCAATTTCACACCTTTGCAACATAGGCAAGAACTCTTTCTTTGACTGTTCCATTTTGAACTACTTCAAAATCTTGTCAAGGTATGTACTCATTGAAAATATTATCAAGTGTCTTGATCTATCTCAATAGATCTTGATGCTCAATATGTAAGTAGCTTTACTGAGGTCTTTCTTTAAAGAACTCCTTTCAAACACTTCTTTATGCTTTCCAGAAAAATTCTACATCATTTCTGATCAACAATATGTCACTCACATATACTTATCAGAAAGGCTGTAGTGGTCCCACTCACTTTATTGTAAATACAGGCTTCACTGCAAGTCTGTATAAAACTCTATGCTTTGATCAACTTATCAAAGCGTATATTCCAACTCCGAGGTACTTGCACCAATCCATAGATGGATCGTTGGAGCTTGCACATTTTGTTAGCACCTTTAGGATTGACAAAACCTTCTGGTTGTATCATATATAACTCTACTTTAATAAATCCATTAAGGAATGCAGTTTTGATTATCCATTTGCCAGATTTCATAAAATGCGGCAATTTGCTAACATGATTCGGACAGACTTAAGCATCTGTATGCGTGAGGAAACCTCATCATAGTCAACACCTTGAACTTGTCGAAAACCTTTTTGGGACAATTCGAGCTTTGTAGATAGTAACACTACTATCAGCGTCCGTCTTCCTATTGAAGATCCATCTATTCTCAATGGCTTGACGATCATCGGGTAAGTCAACCAAAGTCCACACTTTGTTCTCATACATGGATCCCATCTCAGATTTCATGGCCTCAAGCCATTTCGAGGCTGATAGATAGTTTACTTTAAGGATCTGGCACAGAATCTAGGCTCATCATCGCTTCCTCATAGTTCGTAGGTTCGCCATGGTCAAGTAACATGACCTTCAGAACAGGATTACCGTACCACTCTGGTGCGGATCTTACTCTGGTTGACCAACGAGGTTTGGTAGTTACTTGATCTGAAGTTACATGATCATCATCATTGGCTTCCACTAATTGGTGTAGGAATCACAGAAACAGATTTCTGTGATGAACTACTTTCCAATAAGGGAGTAGGTACAGTTACCTCATCAAGTTCTACTTTCCTCCCACTCACTTCTTTCGAGAGAAACTCCTTCTCTAGAAAGGATCCATCTTAGCAACGAATATATATATTGCCTTTGGATCTGTGATAGAAGGTGTACCCAACAGTTTCCTCTGGGTATTCTATGAAGACGCACTTCTCCGATCTAGGTTCGAGCTTATCAGGTTGAAACTTTTTCACATAAGCATCACAGCCCCAAACTTTAAAAAACGACAAATTTGGTTTCTTGCCAAACCACAGTTCATAAGGCGTTGTCTCAATGGATTTTAATGGTGCCCTATTGAAAGTGAATGCAGCTTTCTCTAATGCATAAGCCCAAAATGATAATGGTAAATCGGTAAGAAACGTCATAGATCGCACCATATCTAATAAAGTGTGGTTATGATGTTCGGACACACCATTACGCTGTGGTGTTCTAGGTGGCATGAGTTTGTGAAACTATTCCACATTGTTTTAATTCAAGGCCAAACTCGTAACTCAAATATTCATCTCTACGATCAGATCACAGAAACTTTATTTTTCTTGTTACAATGATTTTCCACTTCACTCTGAAATTCTTTGAACTTTTCAAATATTTCAGACTTATGTTCCATCAACTAGATATACTCATATCTGCTCAAATCATCTGTGAAGGTCAGAAAATAACGATACCCGCCACAAGCATCAACACTCATTGGACCACATACATCGGTATGTATTATTTCCAACAAGTCAGTAGCTCGTTCCATTGTTCGGAAGAACGGAGTTTTAGTCATCTTGCCCAAAAGGCACGGTTGGCAAGCATCAAATGATTCATAACCAAGTGATTCCAAAAGTCCATCTTTATGGAGTTTCTTCATGCGCTTTACACCGATATGATCCAAACGGCAGTGCCACAAATAAGTTGCACTATCGTTATCAACTTTGCATCTTTTGGCATCAATATTATGAATAGGTGTATCACTACGATCGAGATCCAACAAACTATTTTCATTGGGTGTATGACCATCGAAGGTTTTATTCATGTAAACAGAACAAGAATTATTCTCTGATTTTAAATGAAACATTGTATTGCAATAAACATGATCAAATCATATTCATGCTCAATGCAAACGCCAAATAACATTTATTTACGTTTAACACTAATCCCGAAAGTATAGGGAGTGCGCGATGATGATCATATCAATCTTGGAACTACTTCCAACACACATCGTCACTTTACCCTCAACTAGTCTCTGTTTACTCTGTAACTCCTATTTCAAGTTACTAATTTTTTGCAACCGAACAAATATCAAATACCCAGGGGCTACTATAAACACTAGTAAGGTACACATGAATAACATGTATATCAAATATACCCTTGTTCACTTTGCCATCCTTCTTATCCACCAAATATTCAGGGCATTTCCGCTTCCAGTGACCATTTCCTTTGCAGTAGAAGCACTTAGTTTCAGGCTTTGGTTTAGCTTTGGGCTTCTTCACGGGAGTGACAACTTGCTTGCCATTCTGCTTGAATTTCCCTTTCTTTCCCTTTGCCCTTTTCTTGAAACTACTGGTCTTTGTCAATCATCAACACTTGATGCTCTTTCTTGATTTCTACCTTCGTTGATTTCAACATCACGAAGAGCTCGGGAATTGTTTTCGTCATCCCTTGCATACTATAGTTCACCACGAAGTTCTAGTAACTTGGTGATGGTGACTAGAGAACTCTGTCAATCACTATCTTATCTGGAAGATTAAATCAAACTTGATTCAAGCGATTGTAATACCCAGACAATCTGAGCACATGCTCACTAGTTGAGCAATTCTCCTCCATCTTTTAGCTATAGAACTTGTTGGAGACTTCATATCTCTCAACTCGGGTATTTGTTTGAAATATTAACTTCAACTCCTGGAACATCTCATATGGTCCATGACGTTCAAAACGTCTTTGAAGTCCCGATTCTAAGCCGTTAAGCATGGTGCACTAAAGTATCAAGTAGTCATCATATTGAGCTAGCCAAGCGTTCATAACGTCTGCATCTGCTCCTGCAATAGGTCTGTCACCTAGCGGTACACCAAGGACATAATTCTTCTGTGCAGCAATGAGGATAAAACTTAGATCACGGACCTAGTCCGCATCATTGCTACTATCATCTTTCAACTTAGTTTTCTCTAGGAACACATATAAAACATAGGGAAGCAACAACGCGAGCTATTGATCTACAACATAATTTGGAAAATACTCTCAGGACTAAGTTCATGATAAATTAAAGTTCAATTAATCATATTACTTTAAGAACTCCCACTTAGATAGACATCCCTCTAATCATCTAAGTGATCACATGATCCAAATCAACTAAACCATGTCCGATCATCACCTGGGATGGAGTAGTTTTCAATGATGAACATCACTATGTTGATCATATCTACTATATGATTCACGCTTGACCTTTCGGTCTTAGTGTTCCGAGGCCATATCTACATATTCTAGGCTCGTCAAGTTTAACCTGAGTATTCTGTGTGTGCAAAACTGGCTTGCACCCGTTGTAGATGGATGTAGAGCTTATCACACCCGATCATCATGTCATGTCTAGGCACGACGAACTTTGGCAATGGTGCATACTTAGGGAGAACACTTTTATCTTGAAATTTAGTGAGAGATCATCTTATAATGCTACCGTCAATCAAAGCAAGATAAGATGCATAAAATATAAACATCACATACAATCAATATAAGTGATATGATATGGCCATCGTCATCTTGTGCTTGTGATCTCCATCTCCGAAGCACCGTCATGATCACCATCGTCACCGGCGCGACACCTTGATCTCCATCGTAGCCTCGTTGTCTTCTCGCCACCTATTGCTTCTACGACTATCGCTGCCGCTTAGTGATAAAGTAAAGCAATTACAGGGCGATTGCATTGCATACAATAAAGCGACAACCATATGGATCCTGCCAGTTGTCGGTAACTCAGTTACAAAACAAGATCATCTCATACAATAAAATATAGCATCACGCCTTGACCATATCACATCACAACATGCCCTGCAAAAACAAGTTAGACGTCCTCTACTTTGTTGTTGCAAGATTTACGTGGCTGCTACGGGCTGAGCAAGAACCGTTCTTAGCTATGCATCAAAACGACAATGATAGTTCATCAAGTTAGTGATGTTTTAACCTTCTCAAGGACCGGGCGTAGCCACACTCGGTTCAACTAAAGTTGGAGAAACTGACACCCGCCAGCCACCTATGTGCAAAGCACGTCGGTAGAACCAGTCTCACATAAGCGTACGCGTAATGTCGGTCCGGGCCGCTTCATCCAACAATACCGCCGAACCAAAGTATGACATGCTGGTAAGCAGTATGACTTGTATCGCCCACAACTCACTTGTGTTCTACTCGTGCATATAACATCAACGCATAAAACCTAGGCTCGGATGCCACTGTTGGGGAACGTAGTAATTTTAAAAAAATTCCTACGCACACGCAAGAACATGGTGATGCATAGCAACGAGAGGGGAGAGTGTGTCCACGTACCCTCGTAGACCGAAAGCGGAAGCGTTAGCACAACGCGGTTGATGTAGTCGTACGTCTTCACGGCCCGACCGATCAAGCACCGAAACTATACGGCACCTCTAAGTTCTTGCACACGTTCAGCTCGATGACGTCCCTCGAACTCTGATCCGGCCGAGCTTTGAGGGAGAGTTCTGTCAGCACGACGGCGTGATGACGATGATGATGTTCTACCGACGCAGGGATTCGCCTAAGCACCGCTATGGTATTATCGAGGTGGATTATGGTGGAGGGGGGCACCGCACACGGTTAAGAGATCTCAAGGATCAATTGTTGTCTATGGGGTGCCCCCCGCCTCCGTATATAAAGGGGGGAGGAGGAGAGGGCCGGCCAAGGGGAGAGGCGCGCCCAAGGGGGGCAATCCTACTCCAAGTATGTTTGGCCCCCCCTTTCCTATTCCAAGTAGGAGAAGGGGCAAGGAGGAGGTGGAGAGAAGGAAGGAGAAAGGGGGCGCCGCCCCCTTCCCTTCCCCATTCGGATTGGTGTAAGAGGGGCCGCGCGCCACCTCCTGGCCTCCCTCTCTTTGTTCCACTAAGGCCCATAAGGCCCAATAGCTTGCCGGGGGTAGGGGGGTTCCAGTAACCCCCGGTACTCTGATATATATCCGATAACCCCCGGAACTATTCCGGTGTCCGAATATAGTCGTCCAATATATCAATCTTTATGTCTCGACCATTTCGAGACTCCTCATCATGTCCGTGATCACATCCGGGACTCTAAACTACCTTCGGTACATCAAAACATGTAAACTCATAATATAACCGTCATCTAACTTTAAGCGTGCGGACCCTACGGGTTTGAGAACTATGTAGACATGACCGAGACATGTCTCAGGTCAATAACCAATAGCGGAACCTGGATGCTCATATTGGCTCCCACATATTCTATGAAGATCTTTGTCGGTCAAACCGCATAACAACATACGTTGTTCCCTTTGTCATCGGTATGCTATTTATTCGAGATTCGATCATCGGTATCATCATACCTAGTTCAATCTTGGTACCGGCAAGTCTCTTTACTTGTTCCGTAATGCATCATCCCACAACTAACTCATTAGTCACATTGCTTGCAAGGCTCATAGTGATGTGCACTACCGAGAGAGCCCAGAGATACCTCTCCGACAGTCGGAGTTACAAATCCTAATCTCGAAATACGTCAACTCAACAAGTACCTTCGGAGACACCTGTAGAGCACCTTTATAATCACCCAGTTACGTTGTGATGTTTGGTAGCACAGAAAGTGTCCCTCTGGTAAACGGGAGTTGCATAATCTCATAGTCATAGGAACATGTATAAGTCATGAAGAAAGCAATAGCAACATACTAAACGATCAAGTGCTAAGCTAACGGAATGGGTCAAGTCAATCACATCATTCTTCTAATGATGTAATCCCGTTAATCAAATAACAACTGATGTCTATGGTTAGGAAACTTAACCATCTTTGATTCACGAGCTAGTCAAGTAGAGGCATACTAGTGACACTCTGTTTGTCTATGTATTCACACATGTATTATGTTTCCGGGTAATACAATTCTAGCATGAATAATAAACATTTAGCATTATATGAGGAAATAAATAATGAGTTTATTATTGCCTCTAGGGCATATTTCCTTCAGTCTCCCACTTGCACTAGAGTCAATAATCTAGATTACACAGTAATTATTCTAACACCCATGGAGCCTTGGTGCTGATCATGTTTTGCTCGTGGAAGAGGCTTAGTCAACAGGTCTGCAACATTCAGATCCGTATGTATATTGCAAATCTCTATGTCTCCCACCTGGACTTCGTCCCGGATGGAATTGAAGCGTCTCTTTATGTGCTTGGTTCTCTTGTGAAATCTGGATTCCTTTGCCAAGGCAATTGCACCAGTATTGTCAAAAAGATTTTCATTGGACCCGATGCACTAGTATGACACCTAGATCGGATATGAACTCCTTCATCCAGACTCCTTCATTTGCTGCTTCCGAAGCATCTATGTAGTCCGCTTCACGTGTAGATCCCGCCGCGACGCTTTGTTTAGAACTGCAGCAACTGACAGCTCCACCATTCAATATAAACACGTATCCGGTTTGCGATTTAGAATCGTTCGGATCAGTGTCAAAGCTTGCATCAACGTAACCATCTATGACTAGCTCTTTGTCACCTCCATAAACGAGAAACATATCCTTAGTCCTTTTCAGGTATTTCAGTATGTTCTTGACCGCTGTCTAGTGATCCACTCCTCGATTACTTTGGTACCTCGCTACAAAACTAATAGCAAGGCACACATCAGGTCTGGTACACAGCATTGCATACATGATAGAGCCTATGCTGAAGCATAGGGAACTTCTTTCATTTTCTCTCTATCTTCTGCAGTGGTCAGGCATTGAGTCTGACTCAATCTCACACCTTGTATTACAGGGAAGAACCCTTTCTTTGCTTGATCCATTTTGAACTTTTTCAAAACTTTATCAAGGTATGTACTTTGTGAAAGTCCAATTAAGCGTCTTGATCTATCTCTATAGATCTTGATGCCCAGTATATAAGCAGCTTCACCGAGGTCTTTCATTGAAAAACTTTTATTCAAGTATCCTTTTATGCTATCCAGAAATTGTATATCATTTCCAAGCAATAATATGTCATCCACATATAATATTAAAAATGCTACAGAGCTCCCACTCACTTTCTTGTAAATACAGGCTTCTCCAAAAGTCTGTATAAAACCATATGCTTTGATCACACTATCAAAGCGTTTATTCCAACTCCGAGAGGCTTGCACCAGTCCATAAATGCATCGCCGGAGCTTGCACACTTTGTTAGCTCCCTTTGGATCGACAAAACCTTCTGGTTGCATCATATACAACTCTTCTTCCAGAAATCCATTCAGCAATGCAGTTTTTACATCAATTTGCCAAATTTCATAATCATAAAATGCGGTAATTGCTAACATGATTCGGACAGACTTACGCATCGCTACGGGTGAGAAAGTCTCATCGTAGTCAACCCCTTGAACTTGTCGAAAACCTTTTGCAACAAGTCGAGCTTTGTAGACAGTAACATTACCATCAGCGTCAGTCTTCTTGTTGAAAATCCATTTATTCTCGATGGCTTGCCGATCATCGGGCAAGTCAACCAAAGTCCATATTGTTCTCATACATGGATCCCATCTCAGATTTCATGGCCTCAAGCCATTTTGCGGAATCTGGGCTCATCATCGCTTCCTCATTGTTCATAGGTTCGCCATGGTCAAGTAACATGACCTCCAGAATAGGATTACCGTACCACTTTGGTGCGGATCTTACTCTGGTTGAGCTACGAGGTTCGGTAGTAACTTGATCTGAAGTCCCATGATCAACATCATTAGCTTCCTCACTAATTGGTGTAGTTGTCACATGAACCGGTTTCTGTGATGAACTATTTTCCAATAAAGGAGTAGGTACAGTTACCTTAGCACACTACTAGGGAAAAGCCTATACACAGAATCTTATCAACAGCGCGCTTTAAAATAAGGCGCTGCTGCTAATTAGCAGTAGCGTGCTCAGCAGTAACTCGCTGCTGAAACAAATATAGTAGTAGCGCGCCCGCTCAAAGACATGCTACTGCTACAATTTCCATGAGGCCGCCGCGAGGCTAGTTATAGCAGCAACGCGTTATAACGACGGGCGCTACTGCTACGTAGCATAGTAGCAGCGCATTTCTCGATTAAGCGCTACTGCTAAGTTTACTACAAAAATTTAGTCCCACCTCCTCCTCCATCCTCCCTCTCCACTCGCCGCTGGCCGGCCCCTCCTCGCTCCGCCTTCCTCCTCCGTCCTCCCTCCACTGGCCGCGCCGGCCGGCCCCTCCTCGCTCCGCCTTCCTCCTCCATCCTACTCTCTTCTCCCTCCTCAAGCGCCCCTCCTTATCCCTCTTGCCCGCTACATTTTGATTTAGTAGGCTAGTTCATATGCAACATTTTGATTTAGTTGATATAATTTAGTTGATTTAGTAGGCTAGTTGATTTAGTTGACTTAGAACATTTTGATTTAGTTGATTTAGTAGGCTAGTTCATTTGTTGATTTAGTTGACTTAGAACATTTTGATTTAGTTGATTTAGTAGGCTAGTTCATTTAGTTGATTTAGAACATTTCGATTTAGTTGATTTAGTAGGCTAGTTGATTTAGTTGATTTAGAACATTTTGATTTAGTTGATTTAGTAGGCTAGTTGATTTAGTTGACTTAGAACATTTTGATTTGGTTGATTTAGTAGGCTAGTTCATATGCAACATTTTGATTTAGTTGATATGATTTTGTTGATATAGTAGGCTAGTTGATTTAGTTGACTTAGAACATTTTGATTTAGTTGATTTACTTGATTTAGAACATTTTGATTTAGTTGATTTAGTAGGCTAGTTGATTTAGTTGACTTAGAACATTTTGATTTAGTTGATCGTTAAACCTTTGCTCATATTGCTTTAGGAAAAATGGCGCCATCACCACCACCACTATGTCGACTGTGCAAGTCAAGATGCGTCAGCAGCCTTGCAACTGGCAAGCTGTTCGACATCTACTTCCAGCCGAGTTTTCATCATGCGGCGGTAAGAAATTAGATGAAATGTAATAACCATTTTATTTTTAGTGTTGGCATTACTGCATTGTGTCATTTTGCTTATTTTACACAGATCGTCCCATGCAATGTGAGGTTGAAATTCAACAAGCTGACAGGAGACACTGTGACGTTTGAGGCTCCTGGGGGCCGTACACTATGGAGGTCGAGAAAGGACGCAATATGTCGCAGATTGGAGGAGATGGATGGGCCCATTTCGTCGCTCGCATGCGTCTTACTGGTGGTGAGTTGATCAGCTTCTCCTTCCGAGCAGAAAGACCCAAGCTAGCTATCATTTATCTCAACCTGGTGGAAGATGATGAAGATGACAAAGATGATGAAGATGATGAAGATAATGAGGACCCACTCGATGAAGATGATGAGTGTAATGCCCGGGTAATCTAGCTACAGTAAAACTCTCCTAATGATGCCATGTCATCTGCGGTTACTGTTACTAATCTCGGGTTAATTCGAAACCGCGTCAAATTCAAATTCAAATTAATGTCAAACGGCAAAAGTTTCAAAATATTAAACTAAAATGTTCGGAGTGTGCAGTTAAATGCCAGGGTAATTATAATAAAGCCAACACATTTTTATAAAATGCCTAAATGGTTTAAAATGATTTAAAACAGAAGAGATAATAAAGAAAAGGAAAACAGGAAACAAACAAAAAAAAGGGAGAGAGAGTCCCCCCCACTGGGCTCCGGCCCAGCAGGCCGGCCCTTTCGGCCGCAGGCCCAACCGGCCTCCCCCCACGCCTCCCTTATCCCCCCCCATGGCCGAACCCTAGCTGCCCGCCCCCACTCACGCCCCCCCACGCGCCCCCTCCCCCGATCCCCTTTTCCCTCTCCCTCGCCCGATCCAGATCGGGGCGAGGACCCCCG
>NC_057813.1:657441708-657448186 GCF_018294505.1 Triticum aestivum | reverse complement strand
GATGATTCCCCCTTACCCAGTACCACCTCATACCACGTTAGGGCACGCCTAGCATCGCTTCTTGACATGTCATGCATCGATATGCATCTGTTTACTTGGTATTCATTGTTTCTTCCCCCTCTTCTCTCCGGTAGACTACGAGACCGACGCTGCTGCTGCCCAGTTCGACTACGGAGTTGACGACCCCTCTCTCTTGCCAGAGCAACCAGGCAAGCCCCCCCCTTGATCACCAGATATCGCCTATTCTACTCTATACTGCTTGCATTAGAGTAGTGTAGCATGTTACTGCTTTCTGTTATACCTATTCTGATGCATAGCCTGACATTGATGCTACACCTGTTGATACCTTACCTGCAATCCTAAATGCTTAGTATAGGATGCTAGTTTATCATCATTGGCCCTACATTCTTGTCAGTCTGCCTTGCTATACTATTGGGCCGTGATCACCTGGGGGGTTATCACGGGTATATACTATACATACTACATACTACACAGATGGTGACTAAAGTCGGGTCAGCTCGAAGAGTACCCGCGAGTGATTCACGGATTGGGGGCTGAAAGGACCTTTGTCCCGACGGCCCTCTGTGTGGATCTTTTGTGGCGGAGCGACAGGGCAGGTTGAGACCACCTAGGAGACAGGTGGGCCTGGCCCTGTTCGGCGTTCGCGGATACTTAACACGCTTAACGAGATCTTGGTATTTGATCTGAGTCTGGCTACGAGCCTATACGCACTAACCATCTACGTGGGAGTAGTTATGGGTATCCCGACGTCGTGGTATCAGCCGAAGCACTTCAGACGTCAGCGACGGAGCGGCGCGCGCCGGATTGGACTGGAACGCTTACTAGGCTAGGTCTGCTTCCGGCCACCCTCGCAACGTGCAGGTGTGCTCAGGGCGATGGGCCCAGACCCCTGCGCGCTTAGGTTTAGACCGGCGTGCTGGCCTCTCTGTTTTGCCTAGGTGGGGCTGCGACGTGTTGATCTTCCGAGGCCGGGCATGACCCAGGAAAGTGTGTCCGGCCAAATGGGATCAAGCGTGTTGGGTTATGTGGTGCACCCCTGCAGGGAAGTTTAATCTATTCGAATAGCCGTGATCTTCGGTAACAGGACGACTTGGAGTTGTACCTTGACCTTATGACAACTAGAACCGGATACTTAATAAAACACACCCTTCCAAGTGCCAGATACAACCGGTGGTCGCTCTACCTCAGGGATATGAGGAGGGGATCGCCGGGTAGGATTATGCTATGAGATGTTACTTGGAGATGCTACTTGGAGGACTTCAATCTACTCTCTTATACCTGTTGCAAGTCGAAGGTGACCCGAAGCGTAGTCTTCGATAAGACTAGCTATCCCCCTCTTATTCTGGCATTCTGCAGTTCAGTCCACTGATATGGCCTCCTTACACATATACCCATGCATATGTAGTGTAGCTCCTTCCTTGCGAGTACTTTGGATGAGTACTCACGGTTGCTTTCTCCCCCCTTTTTCCCCTTTCCTTTCTTTCTGGTTGTCGCAACCAGATGCTGGAGTCCAGGAGTCAGACGCCACCGTCGACGACGACCCCTACTACACCGGAGGTGCCTACTACTACGTGCTGCCCGCTGACGACGACCTGGAGTAGTTAGGAGGATCCCAGGCAGGAGGCCTGCGCCTCTTTCGATCTGTATCCCAGTTTGTGCTAGCCTTCTTAAGGCAAACTTATTTAACTTATGTCTGTACTCAGATATTGTTGCTTCCGCTGACTCGTCTATGATCGAGCACTTGTATTCGAGCCCTCGAGGCCCCTGGCTTGTATTATGATGCTTGTATGACTTATTTATGTTTTAGAGTTGTGTTGTGATATCTTCCCGTGAGTCCCTGATCTTGATCGTACACATTTGCATGCATGATTAGTGTACGATTGAATCGGGGGCGTCACAAGTTGGTATCAGAGCCGACTGCCTGTAGGAATCCCCCTTCCACACTCCTTGGCTGAAGTCGAGTCTAGACATTACAAAAACTTTTACTAACTTGGCTGTGTGCCTTACGGGCCCACGTCGCCATCGGGTGGTACTAGGATCTTTTATTCCTCGACCTTTACTCTGGGACTCTGAACTCTCTTCTACTCGGGTTAAATGATTTCTACTAAAATCTGACTTAGGTTCTCGAAAATACTTTCTCCCGGAGAGCCCCTTCAGTCCAGGTGATCGCCGACTGCACCAGAAGATTTCGAAGTTACTCGCCGAAACTCTTTTGAGACTTTGTGTCCGTTGCTTTTGCAATTCCCTACCATCGAAATATCCCTATGGGTAAATACATACACTTGACGTTCTTACTTTTATTCCCAGTTGATCTTGTTATTACAAGATACCCCGAAATTCTCTCTATTGATCCGAGAATATCTTGTGCCTACTGTCTTGCAATTCCTTGTCACCTGAATACCCCTATGGATAATTCTCGCACTTGTCGAGTATCCGCTTATCCCCAGTTGATCATGTGTTTCACAAAAGTCTTCAAAATAATATTCGATCTTCCGAAAATCCTCTAGAGCCTTTGGCTCTTGAAATTCTTGCTTGCTTGCATTATGGTTAATCCCATAAGTCTCGTAGTCTTAATGACATTCCTTGTCATTATCATTTTGAGTCCGTTGACTCAATATGTTTGCGAATACACGCAATCATCATTGATCCTTATAAATTAATTTTCCGGCTGAGCTGCCATCCTTTTAACTGGAATTGGTTCTCGACCAATCCAATTGTCTTTGATTGTACCCTAAGACTATTCAACTTATCCACCCCTAATCAGAGCATTGCTTCTGATCCCTTGATTTGGAAATCATAATTCCTTTGCATTTGACAATTGAGTTAGTCAGTTGTTTCTATAATTTGCTTCCTCTGATTGGGTATTGATACTCACGTCAGCTCCATTGTGGATCACCATATCCACTGTTGGATTATTATCCGACAATGTCCTTAATTAATCACCTTGTGAGTTCTTTCTCCGATACATAATGCCTTTGGTAAATTGTATCCTCTCCTTTTGCCAACCATGCTCTGCCTTTGAGCTGGTGATATCTACTCTTGAAGATTGTGGTATATGTTTCCACGATACCCTAACGGGTTGATCCGATGCCTTCCTTTATATGTGTGAACTCGGAAGTTTTCACGAGTCATACTCATCTGGTATTTCACCAGGTAAAACTTTCAACACTAATGCCTTTATCAAAGTGAATAGTGAATGGAAGGTTATACATTGAAGAAGTGGGAGTCGACCTTGAACCTTGCGTTCATGCCCAGGGACACGATGTATAACTTATCATGGAAGCTGCTCGTAAAAATAATTATTCCTTTGGTATAAGTTCATCTTATATCTGGGATCTGGCCTTTTGCAATCGTGGTTCCGACCATGTTCTCCTTTAAATAACATTTCTCGTGCAAGTTTAAGCACTTGTCTTCTACGGGGTAATACCCCAGTCCAACCTCTACTTTGATTTGCCGTCGAGTATTACCCCCTGGTATCTCAAGATTATCACGGAACTGCATAACTTCTTATGAGTTCTTCATCAAGTGCTACATTCTCATTGATTCCAATTTTTCATGGGCTCTAAGTTATTAAACACTCAAAGACACCGATAACTGAACCGAGTCCACACTACGGTTCAACAACTCTTAGTAATCTTCTTTAAGTACGAGTTTGAACTCAATCACGTCATTCCGAGCCTACTCGACTATATCATTATCGTGCCAAATTTTAACTGTGCTACCTGGTCCTTCTTTCCGGAGCACAATTTCGATGATGGGCTAAGCTTACGTCGATCTTCCTTGTCTTATCGTCTCACCTCAAACAACAAACTTGATTTCAAGTTTGTGACGTACCCATGGTTTCAATAACCTTTCGCTTCATCATTCATTTGACTTGATGTCATCGCCGACCGATTACATCTCCATGAAACCTCTCGACAGAAATTGTCATGATCATCGTCAACATTTCGAGCTCCTTAAGGATATCAATTGAATTCCTGATGAGAAATACCATCCTTGCCCTCGATGAATTGTGTTATCATCGACCACTCGATTGCCTTCCCTTCAACACAAACTTGTTTGTGTTTTGTGTTAAACCTTGAGATCACTGCTACCTAGCAGTTGATCTTCCTTACCTCGGAAGTATTACCATCTCTTTTTGTCAAGAATGTGGTGAGAATTTCACCACCTCTAAATAATTCTTGATATCATAATACTACTTGCCATCTTCGTTCATTCCTTGGTCCCCGTATTGTTTTCAACCGGAATACCGACAATGGAGCTATGACGTGTGAATTCAAAACTTCTAGCAACCCTATTGCTTTGAAGTGAATGGGCGATAGTTCATTTTAAGTCCTGCGCTAATTGAATCACCATTCTGACATTGGTCGTGCAACCCAACCCATATTTCGGGCGCACCTTTCCACCAATGTTTAATTGTGTATGTTTTCCTCGAGCATACTTCCTTATATCATTTGGTCCGACAAATGTTGACTCCTTGTTCACATAAGTGTGGAAATCCATCTTTTGAAAATCTCAATGAATCATCGTTGAGTTCATCAGCCACCTCTTCATTCTCCCCTTGGTTTTAATGATGAACTCTTGTTTTGGAACTCGCTTCCATAGTATATTTCCCAAGAATCTTACATTGTCGCCTTGTCAATTGTGTTGCACCTTTTCTTCTCAGGCATCCTGAGTCTGAGGCATCCTGGCACCAATCAGATCTGAATCTCGGTCAGATATGATGGTTGGAACATATTTCCAAGAGTTATTACATTGGTCCTGATATGTCGGTAAGGTGCGGTCATGCCTATCACACCTGGCCGGAGGACTTGTTGTTATAGATTCCTTTTCAGGAAGGTTATCCCTTCTTCCATAAGGAAATTGTAAGACCCATTCTTCAAGTTATTCCTGATGGATCCTTTGTGTCTCCAGAGTCTGATCTTCACCCATTGACCATGTCAATGCTATCTCGAAGCATGTCTATGTTACTCCAATTTTCAACAAGAACATTTAAAGCCTAATGTTAAACGTTTCCTGCTCAATGATCCAAACACCGCTGTATGGGGAATGTCCTGAAATTTCTCTCCCCTTACCTAAAGAGTTTTCTACATTATATCCTGTCATGGATATCATGTTCTGCTTGTCCTTGGGAAGGATATACCCTTGAAATATGTGTTTAAACCTATTTTCCTTTCCATTGATCTGTTTAATCTGATGATCATGTTTTCCTACCATTGTTGATTTAACCTTTCTTGTGATCTATATGATCTGAGCAGTAATATTCTCCTGCTTATGTAAACACCTCGGTGTACAACTCTGCCAGTGAGACCCTGTTACTTTTGTTGGTGACATTTCGGTAACCACCGATGGACGAGAACTTTGCCTACTGGTCCGCCTCGTTCAACGAGCAGGAAAATGGTTCTCTTCATCCCTCGTCCTTGGTACTGATGTTGTTGCCGACATAACTGATAGGCTATCCTCTAACATACCTTGCTTGCATGATCACGCAAGACGTCTCCGCCCTTCCTACCTTTAACCCACATGGTGGGCCCATAACCCACAGTTCCACAGGATCGAAACCTGACTCTCCTGTACACCCCCTGTTCCCAAAGTTATTCCTCCCGCATGGACTCGTATGTAACTCATGAGGCACCTTCCTAGTGATCAATTCTGGTATCCTACACAATACTTATTCCCGTTGCTTGAACCCCTTTCAGACATTGTTTCAGGCATCGAACGATTGCCTACCCACTTGAAACTTCCCATAATAACTCCTTACTTTGCTCTCGATATTTTCGGAGGTTTCAATTCGAGAGTTACTTTCCGCCTCCCTCCCTGATGTTATCTACCAAATAGTCAACCTTGCCGAGGCCCGTTCTCCCGGAATACGCCCCCTTTATTCTTTCGTTAGTACGATGGAGTTTCCGAAGAAGGGATGCCGACTTCATCTTAATGACCTAAAGCAGAAAAATGAAGACATCAATGTAATGGATCGACCTCTTCGAGAAGAGCAACCAAGACCGAGAACACTCGCTAGAATTTCGTAACCAGAACCTTCCCCCTTACCCCTCTCTTAAATCTCGGGACGAGATTTCTTGTAGTAGAGGAGATTTGTAACGCCCGGGTAATCTAGCTACAGTAAAACTCTCCTAATGATGCCATGTCATCTGCGGTTACTGTTACTAATCTCGGGTTAATTCGAAACCGCGTCAAATTCAAATTCAAATTAATGTCAAACGGCAAAAGTTTCAAAATATTAAACTAAAATGTTCGGAGTGTGCAGTTAAATGCCAGGGTAATTATAATAAAGCAAACACATTTTTATAAAATGCCTAAATGGTTTAAAATGATTTAAAACAGAAGAGATAATAAAGAAAAGGAAAACAGGAAACAAACAAAAAAAAAGGGAGAGAGAGTCCCCCCCACTGGGCTCCGGCCAGCAGGCCGGCCCTTTCGGCCGCAGGCCCAACCGGCC
>NC_057813.1:657400128-657440229 GCF_018294505.1 Triticum aestivum | reverse complement strand
GGCCACCCTCGCCGTGGCTGCGGCCCCTCCGGCCACCGTCGTGGCCTCGGCCGCCCCGACCCCCGTTGGCTTCGGGCGCGGGCGCCCGCGCCGCGTCCTTCGGGGTTGCGCCCGAAACGGGCACTGCCCCGCAAACCCCCCCACGCCCGCATGCGCGTTTGGCCCTCTGGGCCGATGACATGGGGGCCCCACCCCCACAGAACGGTTTAAAAATAAAAAGAAAATGAAAAATTAAATAAAACTAATTAACTAATTAATTAATTAATTAATTAATTAATTAATTAATTAATTAATTAATCTAATTAATTCTGATTAATTAGCACTAATCACTAATTAACCTAATTAACTAATGTTAATTAACTCTGATTAGGTTAATTAGATATTAGAGAATGACATGCGGGACCCACCTGTCAGGTTTGACTCAGTCAACCCTGTTGACTGCTGATGTCAGTATGACATCATGCTGATGTCATAAATGCATTTTCGAATTAATTAAATACTTAATTAAATTCCAGAAATTAATAAAATCTTTTAAAAATCATATCTTTTAATCCGTAATCCGGATTAAAATATTTTCAACATGAAAGTTGCTCAGAACGACGTGACGAACCCGGATACGCAGTCCGTTCGTCCACCACACCCCCCTAACCTATCGAACCCGCAACTTTCCCACTCCGACTCCTCTGCCCGAAAACACGAAACACCGGGAATACTTTCCCAGATGATTCCCCCTTACCCAGTACCACCTCATACCACGTTAGGGCACGCCTAGCATCGCTTCTTGACATGTCATGCATCGATATGCATCTGTTTACTTGGTATTCATTGTTTCTTCCCCCTCTTCTCTCCGGTAGACTACGAGACCGACGCTGCTGCTGCCCAGTTCGACTACGGAGTTGACGACCCCTCTCTCTTGCCAGAGCAACCAGGCAAGCCCCCCCCTTGATCACCAGATATCGCCTATTCTACTCTATACTGCTTGCATTAGAGTAGTGTAGCATGTTACTGCTTTCTGTTATACCTATTCTGATGCATAGCCTGACATTGATGCTACACCTGTTGATACCTTACCTGCAATCCTAAATGCTTAGTATAGGATGCTAGTTTATCATCATTGGCCCTACATTCTTGTCAGTCTGCCTTGCTATACTATTGGGCCGTGATCACCTGGGGGGTTATCACGGGTATATACTATACATACTACATACTACACAGATGGTGACTAAAGTCGGGTCAGCTCGAAGAGTACCCGCGAGTGATTCACGGATTGGGGGCTGAAAGGACCTTTGTCCCGACGGCCCTCTGTGTGGATCTTTTGTGGCGGAGCGACAGGGCAGGTTGAGACCACCTAGGAGACAGGTGGGCCTGGCCCTGTTCGGCGTTCGCGGATACTTAACACGCTTAACGAGATCTTGGTATTTGATCTGAGTCTGGCTACGAGCCTATACGCACTAACCATCTACGTGGGAGTAGTTATGGGTATCCCGACGTCGTGGTATCAGCCGAAGCACTTCAGACGTCAGCGACGGAGCGGCGCGCGCCGGATTGGACTGGAACGCCTACTAGGCTAGGTCTGCTTCCGGCCGCCCTCGCAACGTGCAGGTGTGCTCAGGGCAATGGGCCCAGACCCCTGCGCGCTTAGGTTTAGACCGGCGTGCTGGCCTCTCTGTTTTGCCTAGGTGGGGCTGCGACGTGTTGATCTTCCGAGGCCGGGCATGACCCAGGAAAGTGTGTCCGGCCAAATGGGATCAAGCGTGTTGGGTTATGTGGTGCACCCCTGCAGGGAAGTTTAATCTATTCGAATAGCCGTGATCTTCGGTAACAGGACGACTTGGGGTTGTACCTTGACCTTATGACAACTAGAACCGGATACTTAATAAAACACACCCTTCCAAGTGCCAGATACAACCGGTGGTCGCTCTACCTCAGGGATATGAGGAGGGGATCGCCGGGTAGGATTATGCTATGAGATGTTACTTGGAGATGCTACTTGGAGGACTTCAATCTACTCTCTTATACCTGTTGCAAGACGAAGGTGACCCGAAGCGTAGTCTTCGATAAGACTAGCTATCCCCCTCTTATTCTGGCATTCTGCAGTTCAGTCCACTGATATGGCCTCCTTACACATATACCCATGCATATGTAGTGTAGCTCCTTGCTTGCGAGTACTTTGGATGAGTACTCACGGTTGCTTTCTCCCCCCTTTTTCCCCTTTCCTTTCTTTCTGGTTGTCGCAACCAGATGCTGGAGTCCAGGAGTCAGACGCCACCGTCGACGACGACCCCTACTACACCGGAGGTGCCTACTACTACGTGATGCCCGCTGACGACGACCTGGAGTAGTTAGGAGGATCCCAGGCAGGAGGCCTGCGCCTCTTTCGATCTGTATCCCAGTTTGTGCTAGCCTTCTTAAGGCAAACTTGTTTAACTTATGTCTGTACTCAGATATTGTTGCTTCCGCTGACTCGTCTATGATCGAGCACTTGTATTCGAGCCCTCGAGGCCCCTGGCTTGTATTATGATGCTTGTATGACTTATTTATGTTTTAGAGTTGTGTTGTGATATCTTCCCGTGAGTCCCTGATCTTGATCGTACACATTTGCGTGCATGATTAGTGTACGATTAAATCGGGGGCGTCACAATGAGTACCCACTTCATGAAGCCATCCTAGCTCAAAGAACAAGGCTGAGTGAGGAGGAGGTGTCCAACCTGTGGGACATAATTCCGCCACGTGCTGACTTTGCCGGGGTGCCATTCGTGACCCGCTTGACAAATACCATGGTTGATCGACATGATATGGTATGTTATACTTACAAATGCAAATTATCCGATGAATTACTTAGTGTACAGTCCAATGATATGGTATGTTGTGTGGAATCTAGTCGATGATATGTTTTAGTGTAGAGTTCGATCACATGCTTATTAGTGTAGAATCTAAGGAAACTATTAATAGTGTAGATAATCCATATGTACTTATTTGCAAGGCTATTTATTAATTGATATGTTTTTCTTATTCAGAAATTGGCAAAGAGCATATTTGTGAGTTATGGTATCGAGCCTGATGAAGAAGGCTCAGCTGGACTACGCCTTACTGCAAGGGGCTCCGTTACAACCTGTACTTACCGCGTGGACACAGACGGTCGCACACACTTAAACTCGGATGGGTAGAAGAAATTCCTCGATGGCAAGAATCTTCGTGTTGGACAGGCCATCCTAATTACTATTAGGAACACCAACCGCCCAGGCTTGAGGATGATGATTGTCTTCGATATCATCTAGAACTACATATGTGTGTGTGGCTATATCATCTAGAACTACATATGTGTGTGTGGCTATATCATCTAGAACTACATATGATGATCGTCGTCGATATCATCTAGAACTACATATGATGATGGCCGTTGATATGACCTTGTAGTGCTTGAAGGATGCATGTTGACTATGCATGAAATTGTTATCTAGTACTCCCTTCGTTCCAAATTACTCGTCGTGGTTTGAACTAAAACCACGAGGAGTAATTTGGAACGAAGGGAGTACTACCTAGTAATGGTTTATGAATTTGATATCTACTAGCAGTACCTAGTATCTAGTATTTGAAAGGGAAACTGAAAGGGAAAGGGGAAACTGAAAGGGAAAGGGGTACTGGGAAAATGATGAAAGATATAGCAGTAGCGAGGGATGGCGCAATCGCTACAGCTAGGTAATAGTAGCGCGTTCTTAAAAAGCGCTGCTGATATCGTCAACCGTAGTAGCGCGGGTAAGGGCCATGCTACTACTATGAGTTAGCTGTAGCGCCTTATTAGTAGCGCGGCCACCCGCGTTGCTGCTAGCCTCAAAACCCGCGCTATTACTAGGGTTTTCCCTAGTAGTGGCAAGTTCAACTTTCCTCCCACTCACTTCTTTCGAGAGAAACTCCTTCTCTAGAAAGAATCGATTCTTGGCAATGAATGTCTTGCCTTCGGATCTGTGATAAAAGGTGTACCCAACAGTTTCCTTTGGGTATCCTATGAAGACACATTTCTCCGATTTGGGTTCGAGCTTATCAGGTTGAAGCTTTTTTACATAAGCATCGCAGCCCCAAACTTTAAGAAACGACAACTTTGGTTTCTTGCCAAACAACAGTTCATAAGGCGTCGTCTCGACGGATTTTGATGGTGCCCTATTTAACATGAATGCAGCCGTCTGTAAAGCATAACCCCAAAATGATAGCGGTAAATTAGTAAGAGACATCATAGATCGCACCATATCTAGTAAAGTACGATTACGACATTCGGACACACCATTACGCTATGGTGTTCCGGGTGGCGTGAGTTGCGAAACTATTCCGCATTGTTTCAAATGTAGACCAAACTCGTAACTCAAATATTCTCCTCCATGATCAGATCGTAGAAACTTTATTTTCTTGTTACGATGATTCTCAACTTAACTCTCAAATTCTTTGAACTTTTCAAATGTTTTAGACTTATGTTTCATTAAGTAGATATACCCATATGTGCACAAATCATCTGTGAAGGTGAGAATTTAACGATACCCACCGTGAGCCTCAACATTCATTGGACCACATACATCGGTATGTATGATCTCCAACAAATCAGTTGCTCGCTCCATAGTTCCAGAGAATGGCGTTTTAGTCATCTTGCCCATGAGGCGTGGTTCGCAAGTACCAAGTGATTCATAATCAAGTGATTCCAAAAGTGCATCAGTATGGAGTTTCTTCATGCGCTTTACACCAATATGACTTAACGGCAGTGCCACAAATAAGTTGCACTATCATTATCAACTCTGCATGTTTTGGCATCAACATTGTGAATATGTGTATGACTACTATCGAGATTCATCAAAAATAGACCATTCTTTAAGGGTGCATGACCATAAAAGATATTACTCATATAAATAGAACAACCATTATTCTCAGATTTAAATGAATAACCGTCTCACATCAAACAAGATCCAGATATAATGTTCATGCTCAATGCTGGCACCAAATAACAATTATTTAGGTCTAAAACTAATCCCGAAGGTAGATGTAGAGGTAGCGTGCCGACGGCGATCACATCAACTTTGGAACCATTTCCCACGCGCATTGTCACCTCGTCCTTAGCCAGTGTCCGCTTAATCCGTAGTCCCTGTTTCGAGTTGCATATATTAGCAACAGAACTGGTATCAAATACCCAGGTGCTACTGTGAGCTCTAGTAAAGTACACATCAATAACATGTATATCACATATACCTTTGTTCACCTTGCTATCCTTCTCATCCGCCAAATACTTGGGGCAGTTCCGCTTCCAGTGTCCAGTCTGCTTGCAGTTGAAGCACTCAGTCTCAGGCTTAGGTCCAGACTTGGGTTTCTTCTCTTGAGCA
The DNA here is from genome assembly GCF_018294505.1 of Triticum aestivum. Taxonomy (NCBI): domain Eukaryota; kingdom Viridiplantae; phylum Streptophyta; class Magnoliopsida; order Poales; family Poaceae; genus Triticum; species Triticum aestivum. The sequence continues at coordinate 657,434,869 of NC_057813.1, read as the reverse complement.
GCAACTTGTTTGCCGTTCTTCTTGAAGTTCCCCTTCTTCTTCCCTTTATCCTTTTTCTTGAAACTGGTGGTCTTATTGACCATCAACACTTGATGCTCCTTCATGATTTCTACCTCCGCAGCCTTTAGCATTGCGAAGAGCTCGGGAATCGTCTTGTTCATCCCTTGCATATTATAGTTCATCACGAAGCTCTTGTAGCTTGGTGGCAGTGATTGAAGAATTCTGTCAATGACACTATCATCCGGAAGATTAACTCCCAGTTGAATCAAGTGATTGCAATACCCAGACATTTTGAGTATATGTTCACTGCCAGAACCATTCTCCTCCATCTTGCAGTTGTAGAACTTATTGGAGACTTCATATCTCTCAATCCGGGCATTTGCTTGAAATATTAACTTCAACACCTGGAACATCTCATATGCTCCATGACGTTCAAAACGTCGTTGAAGTCCCGGTTCTAAGCCGTATAGCATGGCACACTGAACTATAGAGTAGTCATCAGCTTTGCTCTGCCAGACATTCTTAACGTCGTCAGTTGCATCTGCAGCAGGCCTGGCACCCAGCAGTGCTTCCAGGACGTAATTCTTCTATGTAGCAATGAGGATAATTCTCAAGTTATGGACCCAGTCCGTGTAATTGCCACCATCATCTTTCAACTTTGCTTTCTCAAGGAACGCATTAAAATTTAACGGAACAACAACACGGGCCATCTATCTACAACAAACATAGACAAGCAAAATACTATCAGGTACTAAGTTCATGATAAATTTAAGTTCAATTAATCATATTACTTAAGAACTCCCACTTAGATAGACATCCCTCTAATCATCTAAGTGATCACGTGATCCAAATCAACTAAACCATAACCGATCATCACGTGAAATGGAGTAGTTTTCAATGGTGAACATCACTATGTTGATCATATCTACTATATGATTCACGCTCGACCTTTCGGTCTTAGTGTTCCGAGGCCATATCTGCATATGCTAGGCGCGTCAAGTTTAACCTGAGTATTCTGCGTGTGCAAAACTGGCTTGCACCCATTGTAGATGGACGTAGAGCTGATTACACCCGATCATCACGTGGTGTCTAGGCACGACGAACTTTGGCAATGGTGCATACTCAGTGAGAACACTTTTATCTTGAAATTTAGTGAGAGGTCATCTTATAATGCTACCATCAATCAAAGCAAGATAAGATGCCTAAAAGATAAACATCACATGCAATCAATATAAGTGATATGATATGGCCATCATCATCTTGTGCTTGTGATCTCCATCTCCGAAGCACCGTCATGATCACCATCGTCATCGGCGCAACACCTTGATCTCCATCATAGCATCGTCGCTGTCTCACCAACTATTGCTTCTACGACTATCGCTACTGCTTAGTGATAAAGTAAAGCAATTACAGGGCGATTGCATTGCATACAATAAAGCGACAACCATATGGCTCCTGCCAGTTGGCGATAACTCGGTTACAAAACATGATCATCTCATACAATAAAATATAGCATCATGTCTTGACCATATCACATCACAACATGCCCTGCAAAAAGAAGTTAGACGTCCTCTCCTTTGTTGTTGCAAGTTTTACGTGGCTGCTACGGGCTTAGCAAGAACCGTTCTTACCTAGGCATCAAAACCACAACGATAGTTCGTCAAGTTAATGCTGTTTTAACCTTCTCAAAGACCGGGCGTAGCCACACTCGGTTCAGCTAAAGTTGGAGCAACTGACACCCGCCAGCCACCTGTGTGCAAAGCACGTCGGTAGAACCAGTCTCGCGTAAGCGTACGCGTAATGTCGGTCTGGGCCGCTTCATCCAACAAAACCGTCGAACCGAAGTATGACATGCTGGTAAGCAGTATGACTTGTATCGCCCACAACTCACTTGTGTTCTACTCGTGCATATAACATCAACCCATAAAACCTGGCTCGGATGCCACTGTTGGGGAACGTAGTAATTTCAAAAAAATTCCTACGCACACGCAAGATCATGGTGACGCATAGCAACGAGAGGGGAGAGTGTGTCCACGTACCCTCGTAGACCGAAAGCCGAAGCGTTAGCACAACACGGTTGATGTAGTCGTGCGTCTTCACGATCCGACCGATCAAGTACCGAACGCATGGCACCTCCGAGTTCAGCACACATTCAGCTCGATGACGTCCCTCGAACTCCGATCCAGCCAAGCTTTGAGGGTGATGATGTTCTACTGACGCAGGGCTTCGCCTAAGCACCACTACGGTATTAACGAGGTGGATTATGGTGGAGGCGGGGCACCGTACACGGCTAAGAGATCTCAAGTGTCAATTGTTTTGTCTAGAGGTGCCCCCTGCCCCCGTATATGAAGGACCAAGGGGGAGGGGGCGGCCGACCAAGGGAGGGTGCGCCAGGAGGAGTCCTACTCCCACCGGGAGTAGGACTCCCTCCATTCCTTGTCCAAGTAGGAGAGGGGAAGGAAGGGGAGAGAGGAGAGGAAGGAAAGGGGGCGCCGCCCCCCTCCTTGTCCTATTCGGACTAGAGGGGGAGGGGCGCATGGCCTGCCCTACCCCCCCTCCTCTGCTCCACTTTGGGCCCATGAGGCCCATTAACCCCCCGTGGGGTTCCGGTAACCCCCTGGTACTCAGGTATACATCCGATAACCCCCGGAACCATTTCGGTGTCCGAATATAGTCGTCCAATATATCAATCTTCATGTCTCGACCATTTAGAGACTCCTTGTCATGTCCGTGATCATATCCGGGACTCCGAACTACCTTTGGTACATCAAAACATATAAACTCATAATATAACCGTCATCTAGCTTTAAGCGTGCGGACCCTACGGGTTTGAGAACTATGTAGACATGACCGAGACACGTCTCCGGTCAATAACCAATAGCGGAACCTGGATGGTCATATTGGCTCCTACATATTCTACGAAGATCTTTATCGGTCAAACCGCATAACAACATATGTTGTTCCCTTTGTCATCGGTATGTTACTTGCCCGAGATTCGATCGTTGGTATCATCATACCTAGTTCAATCTCGTTACTGGCAAGTCTCTTTACTCGTTCTGTAATGCATCATCTAGCAACTAACTCATTAGTCACATTGCTTGCAAGGCTTTTAGTGATGTGCATTACCGAGTGGGCCCAGAGATACCTCTCCGACAATCGGAGTGACAAATCCTAATCTCGAAATACGCCAACCCAACAAGTACCTTCGAAGACACCTGTAGAGCACCTTTATAATCACCCAGTTACATTGTGACGTTTGGTAGCACACAAAGTGTTCCTCCGGTAAACGGGAGATGCATAATCTCATAGTTATAGGAACATGTATAAGTCATGAAGAAAGCAATAGCAACATACTAAACGATCAAGTGCTAAGCTAACGGAATGGGTCAAGTCAATAACAGCATTCTCCTAATCATGTGATCTCATTAATAAAATGACAACTCATGTCTATGGTTAGGAAACTTAACCATCTTTGATTAACGAGCTAGTCAAGTAGAGGCATACTAGTGACACTCTGTTTGTCTATGTATTCACACATGTATTATGTTTCCGATTAATACAATTCTAGCATGAATAATAAACATTTATCATGAAATAAGGAAATAAATAATAACTTTATTATTGCCTCTAGGGCATATTTCCTTCAGTCTCCCACTTGCACTAGAGTCAATAATCTAGTTCACATCGCCATGTGATTTAACACCAATATTCATATCCGTATATGATTAACACCTAGAGTTCACATCGTCATGTGACCAACACCCAAAGGGTTTACCAGAGTCAATAATCTATTTCACATTGCTATGTGATTAACACCCAAAGAGTACTAAGGTTTGATCATGTTTTGCTCGTGAGAGAAGTTTAGTCAACGGGTCTGTCACATTCAGAGCCGTATGTATTTTGCAAAAATATTCTATGTCTACAATGCTCTGTACGGAGCTACTCTAGCTAATTGTTTCCACTTTGAATATGTATCCAGATTGATACTTAGAGTCATCTGGATCAGTCTCAAATCTTGCATCAATGTAACCCTTTACGACGAACCTCTTGTCACCTCCATAATCGAGAAACATATCCTTATTCCACTAAGGATAATTTTGACCAATGTCTAGTGATCTACTCCTAGATCACCATTGTACTCCCTTGCCAAACCAGGGCATAGTATACAATAGGTCTGGTCCATAGCATGGCATAATTTTATAGAACCTATGACTGAGGCATAGGGAATGACTTTCATTCTCTTTCTAATTTCTGTTGTGGTCGGGATTTGAGTGTTACTCAATTTCATACCTTTGCAACACAGGCAAGAACTCTTTCTTTGACTGTTCCATTTTGAACTACTTCAAAGTCTTGTCAAGGAATGTACTCATTGAGAATCTTATCAAGCGTCTTGATCTATCTCAATAGATCTTGATGCTCAATATGAAAGTAGCTTTACTGAGGTCTTTCTTTTAAAGAACTCCCTTCAAACACTTCTTTATGCTTTCTAGAAAAATTCTACATCATTTCTGATCGACAATATGTCACTCACATATACTTATCAGAATGGCTATAGTAATCCCACTCACTTTATTGTAATTACAGGCTTCACTGCAAGTCCGTATAAAACTATATGCTTTGATCAACTTATCAAAGTGTATATTCCAACTCTGAGATGCTTGCACCAGTCCATAGATGGATCGCTGGAGCTTGCACATTTTGTTAGTACCTTTAGGATTGATAAAATCTTCTGGTTGCATCATATACAGCTCTTATTTAAAAAAACCATTAAGGAATGCAGTTTTGACATCCATTTGCGCGACATTTCATAAAATGTGGCAATTGCTAACATGATTCGGACAGACTTAAGCATCGCTACAGTTGAGAAAATCTCATTGTAGTCAACACCTTGAACTTGTCGAAAACCTTTTTGCGACAAGTCAAGCTTTGTAGATAGTAACACTACTATCAACGTCCGTCTTCCTCTTGAAGATCCATTTATTTTCTATGGCTTGCCGATCATCGGGCAAGTCCACCAAAGTCCACACTTTGTTCTCATACATGGATCCTATCTCATATTTCATGGCCTCCAGCCATTTCGCAGAATCTGGGCTCATCATCGCTTCCTCATAGGTCGTAGGTTTATCATGGTATAGTAACATGACTTTCAGAACAGGATTACCGTACCACTCTGGTGCGGACCGTACTCTGGAAGACCTACGAGGTTCTGTAGTAACTTGATCTGAAGTTTCATGATCATCATCATTAGCTTCCTTACTAATAGGTGTAGGAATCACTGGAACTGATTTCAGTGATGAACTATTTTCCAATTCGGGAGAAGGTACTATTACCTCATCAAGTTCTTCTTTTCTCCCACTCACTTCTTTGGAGAGAAACTTCTTCTCTAGAAACGATCTATTGTTGGCAACGAATGTCTTGCCTTCGGATCTGTGATAAAAGGTGTACCCAACAGTTTCCTTTGGGTATCCTATGAAGACACATTTCTCCGATTTGGTTTCTAGCTTATCAGGTTGAAACTTTTTCACATAAGCATCGCAACTCCAAACTTTAAGAAAGACATCTTAGGTTTATTGCTAAACCATAGTTCATACGGTGTCATCTCAATGGATTTAGATGGTGCCCTATTTAACGTGAATGCATCTATCTCTAATGCATAACCCCAAAACGATATTGGTAAATCGGTAAGATATATCATTGATTGCACGATATCAAATAAAGTGCGGTTATGACGTTCGGACACACCGTTACGCTGTGGTGTTCCAGGTGGCATGAGTTTGTGAAACTATTCCACATTATTTTAACTGAAGGCCAAACTCGTAACTCAAATATTCATCTCCACGATCAGATCACGGAAACTTTATTTTCTTGTTACGATGATTTTCCACTTCACTCTGAAATTCTTTGAACCTTTCAACTATTTCAGACTTATGTGTCATCAAGTTGATATACCCATATCTGCTCAAATCATCTGTGAAGGTCAGAAAATAATGATACCTGCCACGAGCCTTAATACTCATTGGTCTGCATACATCAGTATGTATTATTTCCAACATGTCAGTAGCTCGTTCCATTGTTCTGGAGAACGGAGTTTTAGTCATCTTTCCCAAAAGGCACGGTTCTCAAGCATCTAATGATTCATAACCAAGTGATTCTGAAAATCCATTTTTATGGAGTTTCTTCATGCGCTTTACACCGATATGACCCAAACGGCAGTGCCACAAATAAGTTGCACTATCATTATTAACTTTGCATCTTTTGGCATCGATATTATGAATATGTGTATCACTACAATCGAGATCCAACAAACTATTTTCATTGGGTGTATGACCATTGAAGGTTTTATTCATGTAAACAGAACAACAATTATTCTCTGACTTTAAATGAATAAAGTATTGCAATAAACATGAAAAAAATCATATTCATGCTCAACGCAAACGCCAAATGACATTTATTTTGGTTTAGCACTAATCCCGAAAGTATTGGGAGTGTGTGATGATGATCATATCAATCTTGGAAGTACTTCCAACACTCATCGTCACTTCCCCTCAACTAGTCTATTTAACTCCTATTTCGAGTTACTAATTTAGTAACCGAACAAGTATCAAATACTCAGGGGCTACTATAAACACTAGTAAGGCACACATCAATAACATGTATATCAAATATACCCTTGTTCACTTTGCCATCCTTCTTATCCACCAAATATTCAGGGCATTTACGTTTCCAGTGACCATTTCCTTTGCAGTGTAAGCACTTACTTTCAGTCTTTAGTCCAGCTTTGGGCTTCTTCGCGGGAGTGACTTCTTGCTTTTCATTCTACATTAAGTTCCCTTTCTTTCCTTTTGCCCTTTTCTTGAAACTCGTGGTCTTGTCAATCATCAACATTTGATGCTCTTTCTTGATTTCTACCTTCGTTGATTTCAACATCGTGAAGAGCTCGGGAATCGTTTTCGTCATCCTTTGCATACTATATTTCATCACGAAGTTCTACTAATTTGGTGATGGTGACTAGAGAACTGTATCAATCACTATCTTATCTGGAAGATTAACTCCCACTTGATTCAAGTTATTGTCGCACCCAGACAATCTGAGCACATGCTCACTACTTGAGCAATTCTACTCCATCTTTTAGCTATAGAACTTATTGGAGACTTCATATCTCTCAACTCGGGTATTTGCTTGAAATATTAACTTCAACTCCTAGAACATCTCATATGGCCCATGACGTTCAAAACGTGTTTGAAGTCCCAATTCTAAGTTGTTAAGCATGGTGCACTAAACTATCAAGTAGTCATCATATTGAGCTAGCCAAACGTTCATAACGTCTGCATCTGCTCCTGCAATAGGTCCGTCACCTAGCGGTGCATCAAGGACATAATTCTTCTGTGCAGCAATGAGGACAATCCTCAGATCACAGATCCAATCCGCATCATTGCTACTAACATCTTACAACACAGTTTTCTCTAGGAACATATCAAAATAAACATATGAAAGCAACAACGTGAGCTATTGATCTACAACATAATTTGCAAAATACTACCAGGACTCGTTCATGATAAATTTAAGTTCAAATAATCATATTACTTAAGAACTCCCACTTAGATAGACATCTCTCTAATCATCTAAGTGATCACATGATCCGAATCAACTAAACCATAACCGATCATCACGTGAAATGGAGTAGTTTTCAATCGTGAACATCACTATGTTGATCATATCTACTATATGATTCACCCTCGACCTTTCGGTCTTAGTGTTCCGATGCCATATCTGCATATGCTAGGCTCGTCAAGTTTAACCCGAGTATTCAGCGTGTGCAAAACTGGCTTGCACCAGTTGTAGATGGACGTAGAGCTTATCACACCCGATCATCACGTGGTGTCTGGGCATGACAAACTTTGGCAACCGTGCATACTCAGGGAGAACACTTTTATCTTGAAATTTAGTGAGAGATCATCTTATAATGCTACCGTCAATCAAACCAAGATAAGATGTATAAAAGATAAACATCAGATGCAATCAATATAAGTGATATCATATGGCCATCATCATCTTGTGCTTGTGATCTCCATCTCCGAAGCACCATCATGATCACCATCATCACCGGTGCGACACCTTGATCTCCATCGTAGCATCATTGTCGTCTCGCCAACTATTGCTTCTACGACTATCGCTACTGCTTAGTGATAAAGTAAAGCAATTACAGGGCGATTGCATTGCATACAATAAAGTGACAACCATATGGCTCCTGCCAGTTCCCGATAACTCAGTTACAAAACATGATCATCTCATACAATAAAATATAGCATCATGCCTTGACCATATCACATCACAACATGCCCTGCAAAAACAAGTTAGACGTCCTTTACTTTGTTGTTGCAAGTTTTACGTGGCTGCTACGGTCTGGGCAAGAACCGTTCTTACCTACGCATCAAAACCACAACGATATTTTGTCAAGTTAGTGTTGTTTTAACCTTCTCAAGGACCGGGTGTAGCCACACTTGGTTCAACTAAAGTTGGAGAAACTGACACCCGCCAGCCAGCTGTGTGCAAAGCAAGTTGGTAGAACTATTCTCGCGTAAGCGTACGCGTAATGTCGGTGCGGGCCGCTTCATCCAACAATACCCGACCACTGTAGAAGAAAGGGTTCTTTCATTGAGTCTGTTGGGGAACGTAGTAATTTCAAAAAATTCCTACGCACACACAAGATCATGGTGATGCATAGAAACGAGAGGGGAGAGTGTGTCCACGTACCCTCGTAGACCAAAAGCGGAAGCGTTAGCACAACGCGGCTGATGTTGTCGTACGTCTGCACGATCCGACCGAGCAAGTACCGAATGCACGGCACCTCCGAGTTCAGCACATGTTCAGCTCGATGAAGTCCCTCGAACTCCGATCCAGCCGAGCTTTGAGGGAGAGTTCCGTCAGGACGACGGCGTGGTGGTGATGATGATGTTCTACCGACGCAGGGCTTCGCCTAAGCACCGATACGGTATTATCGAGGTGGATTATGGTGGAGGGGGGCACCGCACACGGCTAAGAGATCTCAAGGATCAATTGTTGTCTATGGGGTGCCCCCCTCCTCCGTATATAAAGTGGGGAGGAGGAGAGGGCCGGCCAAGGGGAGAGGCGTGCCCAAGGGGGGCAATCCTACTCCAAGTAGGTCTGGCCTCCCCTTTCCTATTCCAAGTAGGAGAAGGGGAAAGGAGGAGGTGGAGAGAAGGAAGGAGAAGGGGGGTCGCCGCCCCCTTCCCTTTCCCAATTCGGATTGGGGCAAGGGGGGCCGCGCGCCACCTCCTAGCCTCCCTCTCTCCTTTCCACTAAGGCCCATAATGCCCAATAGCTTCTCGGGGGGGAGGGGGGTTCCAGTAACCCCCGATACTTCGATATATATCCGATAACCCCCGGAACTATTCCGGTGTCCGAATATAGTCGTCCAATATATCAATCTTTATGTCTTGACCATTTCCAGACTCCTCGTCATGTCCGTGATCACATCCGAGACTTCGAACTACCTTCGCTACATCAAAACACATAAACTCATAATATAACCGTCATCTAACTTTAAGCGTTCGGACCCTACGGGTTCGAGAACTATGTAGACATGACCGAGACCTGTCTCCGGTCAATAAACAATAGCGGAACCTGGATGGTCATATTGGCTCCTACATATTCTACGAAGATCTTTATCGGTCAAACCGCATAACAACATATGTTGTTCCCTTTGTCATCGGTATGTTACTTGCCCGAGATTCGATCGTTGGTATCATCATACCTAGTTCAATCTCGTTACTGGCAAGTCTCTTTACTCGTTCTGTAATGCATCATCTAGCAACTAACTCATTAGTCACATTGCTTGCAAGGCTTTTAGTGATGTGCATTACCGAGTGGGCCCAGAGATACCTCTCCGACAATCGGAGTGACAAATCCTAATCTCGAAATACGCCAACCCAACAAGTACCTTCGAAGACACCTGTAGAGCACCTTTATAATCACCCAGTTACATTGTGACGTTTGGTAGCACACAAAGTGTTCCTCCGGTAAACGGGAGATGCATAATCTCATAGTTATAGGAACATGTATAAGTCATGAAGAAAGCAATAGCAACATACTAAACGATCAAGTGCTAAGCTAACGGAATGGGTCAAGTCAATAACAGCATTCTCCTAATCATGTGATCTCATTAATAAAATGACAACTCATGTCTATGGTTAGGAAACTTAACCATCTTTGATTAACGAGCTAGTCAAGTAGAGGCATACTAGTGACACTCTGTTTGTCTATGTATTCACACATGTATTATGTTTCCGATTAATACAATTCTAGCATGAATAATAAACATTTATCATGAAATAAGGAAATAAATAATAACTTTATTATTGCCTCTAGGGCATATTTCCTTCAGTCTCCCACTTGCACTAGAGTCAATAATCTAGTTCACATCGCCATGTGATTTAACACCAATATTCATATCCGTATATGATTAACACCTAGAGTTCACATCGTCATGTGACCAACACCCAAAGGGTTTACCAGAGTCAATAATCTATTTCACATTGCTATGTGATTAACACCCAAAGAGTACTAAGGTTTGATCATGTTTTGCTCGTGAGAGAAGTTTAGTCAACGGGTCTGTCACATTCAGAGCCGTATGTATTTTGCAAAAATATTCTATGTCTACAATGCTCTGTACGGAGCTACTCTAGCTAATTGTTTCCACTTTGAATATGTATCCAGATTGATACTTAGAGTCATCTGGATCAGTCTCAAATCTTGCATCAATGTAACCCTTTACGACGAACCTCTTGTCACCTCCATAATCGAGAAACATATCCTTATTCCACTAAGGATAATTTTGACCAATGTCTAGTGATCTACTCCTAGATCACCATTGTACTCCCTTGCCAAACCAGGGCATAGTATACAATAGGTCTGGTCCATAGCATGGCATAATTTTATAGAACCTATGACTGAGGCATAGGGAATGACTTTCATTCTCTTTCTAATTTCTGTTGTGGTCGGGATTTGAGTGTTACTCAATTTCATACCTTTGCAACACAGGCAAGAACTCTTTCTTTGACTGTTCCATTTTGAACTACTTCAAAGTCTTGTCAAGGAATGTACTCATTGAGAATCTTATCAAGCGTCTTGATCTATCTCAATAGATCTTGATGCTCAATATGAAAGTAGCTTTACTGAGGTCTTTCTTTTAAAGAACTCCTTTCAAACACTTCTTTATGCTTTCTAGAAAAATTCTACATCATTTCTGATCGACAATATGTCACTCACATATACTTATCAGAATGGCTATAGTGCTCCCACTCACCTTATTGTAATTACAGGCTTCACTGCAAGTCCGTATAAAACTATATGCTTTGATCAACTTATCAAAGTGTATATTCCAACTCTGAGATGCTTGCACCAGTCCATAGATGGATCGCTGGAGCTTGCACATTTTGTTAGTACCTTTAGGATTGATAAAATCTTCTAGTTGCATCATATACAGCTCTTATTTAAAAAAACCATTAAGGAATGCAGTTTTGACATCCATTTGCGCGACATTTCATAAAATGTGGCAATTGCTAACATGATTCGGACAGACTTAAGCATCGCTACAGTTGAGAAAATCTCATTGTAGTCAACACCTTGAACTTGTTGAAAACCTTTTTGCGACAAGTCAAGCTTTGTAGATAGTAACACTACTATCAACGTACGTCTTCCTCTTGAAGATGCATTTATTTTCTATGGCTTGCCGATCATCGGGCAAGTCCACCAAAGTCCACACTTTGTTCTCATACATGGATCCTATCTCATATTTCATGGCCTCCAGCCATTTCGCAGAATCTGGGCTCATCATCGCTTCCTCATAGGTTGTAGGTTTATCATGGTATAGTAACATGACTTTCAGAACAGGATTACCGTACCACTCTGGTGCGGACCGTACTCTAGAAGACCTACGAGGTTCTGTAGTAACTTGATCTGAAGTTTCATGATCATCATCATTAGCTTCCTCACTAATTGGTGTAGGAATCACTGGAACTGATTTCAGTGATGAACTATTTTCCAATTCGGGAGAAGGTACTATTACCTCATCAAGTTCTTCTTTTGTCCCACTCACTTCTTTCGCGAGAAACTTCTTCTCTAGAAAGGATCCATTGTTGGCAACGAATGTCTTGCCTTCGGATCTGTGATAGAAGGTGTACCCAACAGTTTCCTTTGGGTATCCTATGAAGACACATTTCTCCGATTTGGGTTCTAGCTTATCAGGTTGAAACTTTTTCACATAAGCATCGCAACTCCAAACTTTAAGAAACGACATCTTAGGTTTATTGCTAAACCATAGTTCATACGGTGTCGTCTCAATGGATTTAGATGGTTCCCTATTTAACGTGAATGCAGCTATCTCTAATGCATAACCCCAAAACAATATTGGTAAATCGGTAAGAGATATCATTTATTGCACGATATCAAATAAAGTGCGGTTATGACGTTCGGACACACCATTACGCTGTGGTGTTCCAGGTGGCATGAGTTTGTGAAACTATTCCACATTATTTTAACTGAAGTCAAAACTCGTAACTCAAATATTCATCTCCACGATCAGATCGCAGAAACTTTATTTTCTTGTTACGATGATTTTCCACTTCACTCTGAAATTCTTTGAACCTTTCAACTATTTCAGACTTATGTTTCATCAAGTAGATATACCCATATCTGCTCAAATCATCTGTGAAGGTTAGAAAATAACGGTACCCGCCACGAGCCTTAATACTCATTGGTCTGCATACATCAGTATGTATTATTTCCAACAAGTCAGTAGCTCGTTCCATTGTTCTGGAGAATGGAGTTTTAGTCATCTTGCCCAAAAGGCACGGTTCGCAAGCATCAAATGATTCATAACCAAGTGATTCCGAAAATCCATTTTTATGGAGTTTCTTCATGCGCTTTACACCTATATGACCCAGACGGCAGTGCCACAAATAAGTTGCACTATCATTATTAACTTTTCATCTTTTGGCATCGATATTATGAATATGTGTATCACTACGATCGAGATCCAACAAACTATTTTCATTGGGTGTATGACCATTGAAGGTTTTATTCATGTAAACAGAACAACAATTATTCTCTGACTTTAAATGAATAACGTATTGCAATAAACATGAAAAAATCATATTCATGCTCAAGGCAAATGCCAAATAACATTTATTTAGGTTTAACACTAATCCCGAAAGTATAGGCAGTGTGTGCTGATGATCATATCAATCTTGGAAGTACTTCCAACACTCATCGTCACTTCCCCTCAACTAGTCTATGTAACTCCTATTTTGAGTTACTAATCTTAGTAACCGAACAAGTATCAAATACTCAGGGGCTACTATAAACACTAGTAAGGCACACATCAATAACATGTATATCAAATATACCCTTGTTCACTTTGCCATCCTTCTTATCCACCAAATATTCAGGGCATTTTCGTTTCCAGTGACCATTTCCTTTGCAGTGTAAGCACTTAGTTTCAGGCTTTGGTCCAGCTCTGGGCTTCTTCGCGGGAGTGACAACTTGCTTTTCATTCTACTTGAGGTTCCCTTTCTTTCCTTTTGCCCTTTTATTGAAACTCGTGGTCTTGTCAATCATCAACATTTGATGCTCTTTCTTGATTTCTACCTTCGTTGATTTCAACATCGCGAAGAGCTCGGGAATCGTTTTCGTCATCCTTTGCATACTATGTTTCATCACGAAGTTCTACTAACTTGGTGATGGTGACTAGAGAACTGTATCAATCACTATATTATCTGGAAGATTAACTCCCACTTGATTCAAGTTATTGTCGCACCCAGACAATCTGAGCACATGCTCACTAGTTGAGCAATTCTCCTCCATCTTTTAGCTATAGAACCTGTTGGAGACTTCATATCTCTCAACTCGGGTATTTGCTTGAAATATTAACTTCAACTCCTGGAACATCTCATATGGCCCATGACGTTCAAAACGTCTTTGAAGTCCCGATTCTAAGCTGTTAAGCATGGTGCACTAAACTATCAAGCAGTCATCATATTGAGCTAGCCAAACATTCATAACGTCTGCATCTGCTCCTGCAATAGGTCCGTCACCTAGCGGTGCATCAAGGACATAATTCTTCTGTGCAGCAATGAGGACAATCCTCAGATCACGGATCCAATCCGCATCATTGCTACTAACATCTTTCAACACAGTTTTCTCTAGGAACATATCAAAATAAACATATGAAAGCAACAACGCGAGCTATTGATCTACAACATAATTTGCAAAATACAACCAGGACTAATTCATGATAAATTTAAGTTTAATTAATCATATTACTTAAGAACTCCCACTTAGATAGACATCTCTCTAATCATCTAAGTGATCATGTGATCCAAATCAACTAAACCATAACCGATCATCACGTGAAATGGAGTAGTTTTCAATGGTGAACATCACTATGTTGATCATATCTACTATATGATTCACGCTCGACCTTTCGGTCTTAGTGTTCCGATGCCATATCTGCATATGCTAGGCTCGTCAAGTTTAACCTGAGTATTCAGCGTGTGCAAAACTGGCTTGCACCAGTTGTAGATGGACGTAGAGCTTATCACACCCGATCATCACGTGGTGTCTGGGCACGACGAACTTTGGCAACGGTGCATACTCAGGGAGAACACTTTTATCTTGAAATTTAGTGAGAGATCATCTTATAATGCTACCGTCAATCAAACCAAGATAAGATGCATAAAAGATAAACATCAGATACAATCAATATAAGTGATATCATATGGCCATCATCATCTTGTGCTTGTGATCTCCTTCTCTGAAGCACAGTCATGATCACCATCATCACCGGTGCGACACCTTGATCTCCATCGTAGGATCATTGTCGTCTCGCCAACTATTGCTTCTACGACTATCGCTACTGCTTAGTGATAAAGTAAAGCAATTACAGGGCGATTGCATTGCATACAATAAAGTGACAACCATATGGCTCCTGCCAGTTGCCGATAACTCAGTTACAAAACATGATCATCTCATACAATAAAATATAGCATCATGCCTTGACCATATCACATCACAACATGCCCTGCAAAAACAAGTTAGACGTCTTTACTTTGTTGTTGCAAGTTTTACGTGGCTGCTACGGTCTGGGCAAGAACCGTTCTTACCTACACATCAAAACCACAATGATAGTTTGTCAAGTTAGTGTTGTTTTAACCTTCTCAAGGACCGGGTGTAGCCACACTCGGTTCAACTAAAGTTGGAGAAGCTGACACCCACCAGCCACCGGTGTGCAAAGCACGTCGGTAGAACTAGTCTCGTGTAAGCGTACGCGTAATGTCGGTCTGGGCCGCTTCATCCAACAATACCCGACCACTTTGGAAGAAAGGGTTCTTTCATTGAGTCTGTTGGGGAACGTAGTAATTTCAAAAAAAAATCATACGCACACGCAAGATCATGGTGATGCATAGAAACAAGAGGGGAGAGTGTGTCCACGTACCCTCGTAGACCAAAAGCGGAAGCGGTAGCACAATGCGATTGATGTTGTTGTACGTCTTCACAATCCGACCGAGCAAGTACCGAATGCACGGCACCTCCGAGTTCAGCACACGTTCAGCTCGATGAAGTCCCTCGAACTCCGATCCAGCCGAGCTTTGAGGGAGAGTTTCGTCAGCACGACGGCGTGGTGATGATGATGATGTTCTATCAATGCAGGGCTTCGCCTAAGCACCGCTACGGTATTATCGAGGTGGATTATGGTGGAGGGGGGCACCGCACATGGCTAAGAGATCTCAAGGATCAATTGTTGTCTATGGGGTGCCCCCTCCTCCGTATATAAAGGGGGAAGGAGGAGAGGGCCGGCCAAGTGGAGAGGCGCGCCGAAGGGGGGGGGGGCAATCCTACTCCAAGTAGGTTTGGCCTCCCCTTTCCTATTCCAACTGGGAGAATGGGGAAGGAGGAGGTGGGGAGAAGGAAGGGGAAGGGGGGCGCCGCCCCCTTCCCTTTCCCAATTCGGAATGGGGCAAGGGGGGCCGCGCGCCACCTCCTGGCCTCCCTCTCTCCTTTCCACTAAGGCCCATAAGGCCCAATAGCTTCTCGGGGGGGAGGGAGGGTTCCGGTAACCCTCGGTACTCCGATATATATCCGATAACCCCCGGAACTATTCCGGTGTCCAAATATAGTCGTCCAATATATCAATCTTTATGTCTCGACCATTTCGAGACTCCTCGTCATGTCCGTGATCACATCCGGCACTCCGAACAACCTTGGTACATCAAAACACATAAACTCATAATATAACCGTCATCTAACATTAAGCGTGCGGACCCTACGGGTTCGAGAACTATGTAGACATGACCAAGACACGTCTCCAGTCAATAACCAATAGCGGAACCTGGATGCTCATATTGGCTCCTACATATTCTACGAAGATCTTTATCGGTCAAACCGCATAACAACATACGTTGTTCCCTTTGTCATCGGTATGTTACTTGTCCGAGATTCGATCGTCGGTATCTCAATACCTAGTTCAATCTCGTTACCAGCAAGTCTCTTTACTCGTTATGGTATGCATCATCCCATAACTAACTCATTAGCTACATTGCTTGCAAGGCTTATTGTGATGTGCATTACCGAGAGGGCCCAGAGATACCTCTCTGACAATCGGAGTGACAAATCCTAATCTCAAAATATGTCAACTCAACAAGTACCTTTGGAGACACCTGTAGAGCACCTTTATAATCACCCAGTTACGTTGTGACATTTGGTAGCACACAAAGTGTTCCTCCGGTAAGCGGGAGTTACATAATCTCATAGTCATAGGAACATGTATAAGTCATGAAGAAAGCAATAGCAACATACTAAACGATAAAGTGCTAAGCTAACGGAATGGGTCAAGTCAATCACATCATTCTCCTATTGATGTGATCCCGTTAATCAAATGACAACTCATGTCTATGGTTAGGAAACTTAACCATCTTTGATTCTCGAGCTAGTGAAGTAGAGGCATACTAGTGACACTGTGTTTGTCTATGTATTCACACATGTATTATGTTTCTGGGTAATACAATTCTAGCATGAATAATAAACATTTATCATGATATGAGGAAATAAATAATAACTTTATTATTGCCTCTAGGGCATATTTTCTTCAGTCTCCCACTTGCACTAGAGTCAATAATGTAGATTACACAGTAATGATTCTAACACCCATGGAGCCTTGGTGCTGATCATGTTTTGCTCGTGGAAGAGGCTTAGTCAACGGGTCTGCAACATTCAGATCCGTATGTATCTGAAGGAAATATGCCCTAGAGGCAATAATCAAGTTATTATTTATTTCCTCATATCATGATAAATGTTTATTATTCATGCTAGAATTGTATTAACCGGAAACATGATACATGTGTGAATACATAGACAAACATAACGTCACTAGTATGCCTCTACTTGACTAGCTCATTAATCAAAGATGGTTATGTTTCCTTACCATAGACATGTGTTGTCATTTGATTAACGGGATCACATCATTAGGAGAATGATGTGATTGACATGACCCATTCTGTTAGCCTAGCACTTGATCGTTTAGTATGTTGCTATTGCTTTCTTCATGACTTATACATGTTCCTGTAACTATGAGATTATGCAACTCCCATTTACCGGAGGAACACTTTGTGTGCTACCAAACGTCACAATGTAACTGGGTGATTATAAAGGAGCTCTACAGGTGTCTCCGAAGGTACATGTTGTGTTGGCATATTTCGAGATTAGGTTTTGTCACTCCGATTGTCGGGGAGGTATCTCTGGGCCCTCTCGGTAATGCACATCACTATAAGCCTTGCAAGCAATGTAGCTAATGAGTTAGTTACGGAATGATGCATTACGTAACGAGTAAAGAGACTTGCCGGTAACGAGATTGAACTAGGTATTGGATACCGACGATCAAATCTCAGGCAAGTAACATACCGATGACAAAGGGAACAAAGTATGTTGTTATGCGGTTTGACCGATAAAGATCTTCGTAGATTATGTAGGAGCCAATATGAGCATCCAGGTTCCGCTATTGGTTATTGACCGAGAATAGTTCTAGGTCATGTCTACATAGTTCCCGAACCCATAGGGTCCGCACGCTTAACGTTACGATGACAGTTTTATTATGAGTTTATAAGTTTTGATGTACCGAAGGATGTTCAGAGTCCCGGATGTGATCACGGACATGACGAGGAGTCTCGAAATGGTCGAGACATAGAGATTGATATATTGGAAGCCTATATTTGGATATCGGAATGGTTCCAAGTGAAATCGGGATTTTACCGGAGCACCGGGGGGTTACCGGAACCATCCCGGGGGTTATTGGTCCTTCATGGGCCCTAAGGGAGAAGAGGAGAGGAGGCAAGAGGTGGGCTGGGCCCCTCCCCTCCCTAGTCTGAATATGACAAGGAGAAGGGGGCGGCGCCCCCCCTTTCCTTCCCCTCTTCCTCCTCCTTCCCCCTTCTCCTTCTCCAACTAGGAAAGAAGGGAGTCCTACTCCCGGTGGGAGTAGGACTCCCCCTTGGCGCGCCCTCCTTGGCCGGCCGCCCCCTCCCCCTTGGCTCCTTTATATACGGGGGCAGGGGGCACCTCTAGACACACAAGTTGATCTTCGTGATCGTTCCTTAGCCCTGTGCGGTGCCCCCTCCACCATATTCCACCTCGGTCATACCGTTGCGGTGCTTAGGCGAAGCCCTGCGTCTGTAGAACATCATCATCGTCACCACGCCATCGTGCTGACGAAACTCATCCACGGAACCCCGGGGATCGTCATCGAGTTGAACGTGTGCTGAACTCGGAGTTGCCGTACGTTCGATGCTTGGATCGGTCGGATCGTGAATACGTACGACTACATCAACCGCATTGTCATAACGCTTCCGCTTACGGTCTACGAGGCTACGTGGACAACAATCTCCCCTCTCGTTGCTATGCATCACCATGATCTTGCGTGTGCGTAGGAATTTTTTTGAAATTACTATGTTCCCCAACAGTGGCATCCGAGCCTAGGTTTTATGCGTTGATATTATATGCACGAGTAGAACACAAGTGAGTTGTGGGCGATACAAGTCATACTGCTTACCAGCATGTCATACTTTGGTTCACCGGTATTGTTGGATGAAGCGGCCTGGACCGACATTACGCGTACGCTTACGCAAGACTGGTTTTACCGCCGTGCTTTGCACACAGGTGACTAGCGGGTGTATGTTTCTCCAACTTTAGTTGAACCAAGTATGGCTACGCCCGGTACTTGCGAAGGTTAAAACAGCACTAACTTGATGAACTATAGTTGTGGTTTTGATGCGCAGGTAAGAACGGTTCTTGCTCAGCCCATAGCAGCCACGTAAAATTTGCAACAACAAAGTAGAGGACGTCTAACTTGTTTTTGCATGGCATGTTGTGATGTGATATGGTCAAGACGTGATGCTATATTTTATTGTATGAGATGATCATGTTTTGTAACCGAAGTTATCGGCAACTGGCAGGAGCCATATGGTTGTCGCTTTATTGTATGAAATGCAAACGCCCTGTAATTTCTTTACTTTATCACTAAGCGGTAGCGATAGTCGTAGAAGCAATAGATGGCGTAACGACAACGATGCTACGATGGAGATCAAGGTGTCGCGCCGGTGACGATGGTGATCACAACAGTGCTTCGGAGATGGAGATCACAAGCACAAGATGATGATGGCCATATCATATCACTTATATTGATTGCATGTGATGTTTATCCTTTATGCATCTTATCTTGCTTTGATTGATGGTAGCATTTTAAGATGATCTCTCACTAAAAATTATCAAGAAGTGTTCTCCTTGAGTATGCACCGTTGCGAAAGTTCTTCGTGCTGAGACACCACGTGATGATCGGGTGTGATAGGCTCTACGTTCAAATACAACGGGTGCAAAACAGTTGCACACGCGGAATACTCAGGTTAAACTTGACAAGCCTAGCATATAACAGATATGGCCTCGGAACACGGAGACCGAAAGGTCGAACGTGAATCATATAGTAGATATGATCAACATAGTGATGTTCACCATTGAAACTACTCCATCTCACGTGATGATCGAACATGGTTTAGTTGATTTGGATCATGTGATCACTTAGATGACTAGAGATATGTCTGTCTAAGTGGGGGTTCTTAAGTAATATGATTAATTGAACATAAATTTATCATGAACTTAGTACCTGATAGTATTTTGCTTGTCTATGTTTGTTGTAGATAGATGGGTCGTGCTGTTGTTCCGTTGAATTTTAATGCGTTCCTTGAGAAAGCAAGGTTGAAAGATGATGGTAGCAATTACACGGACTGGGTCCATAACCTGAGGATTATCCTCATTGTTGCACAGAAGAATTGTCCTGGAAGCACCGCTGGGTGCCAGGCCTGCTGCTGATGCAACTGACGATGTTAAGAACGCCTGGCAGCGCAAAGCTGATGACTACTCGATAGTTCAGTGTGCCATGCTTTACAGCTTAGAACCGGGTCTTCAACGACGTTTTGAACGTCATGGAGCATATGAGATGTTCCAAGAGTTGAAGTTAATATTTCAAGAAAATGCCCGGATTGAGAGATATGAAGTCTCCAATAAGTTCTATAGCTGCAACATGGAGGAGAATAGTTCTGTCAGTGAACACATACTCAAAATGTCTGGGTATAATAATCACTTGATTCAACTGGGAGTTAATCTTCCTGATGATAGTGTCATTGACAGAATCTTCAATCACTGCCACCAAGCTACAAGAGCTTCGTGATGAACTATAATATGCAAGGGATGGACAAGACTATTCCCGAGCTCTTCGCAATGCTAAAAGCCGCGGAGGTAGAAATCAAGAAAGAGAATCAAGTGTTGATGGTCAACAAGACCACCAGTTTCAAGAAAAAGAGCAAAGGGAAGAAGAAGGGGAACTTCAAGAAGAACAGCAAACAAGTTGCTGCTCAAGAGAAGAAACCCAAGTCTGGACCTAAGCCTGAGACTGAGTGCTTCTACTGCAAGCAGACTGGACACTGGAAGCGGAACTGCCCCAAGTATTTGGTGGATAAGAAGGATGGCAAAGTGAACAAAGGTATATGTGATATACATGTTATTGATGTGTACCTTACTAATGCTTGCAGTAGTACCTGGGTATTTGATACTGGTTCTGTTGCTAATATTTGCAACTCAAAACAGGGACTACGGATTAAGCGAAGATTGGCTAAGGATGAGGTGACGATGCGCGTGGGAAATGGTTCCAAAGTCGATGTGATCGCGGTCGGCACGCTACCTCTACATCTACCATCGGGATTAGTTTTAGACCTAAATAATTGTTATTTGGTGCCAGCGTTGAGCATGAACATTATATCTGGATCTTGTTTGATGCGAGACGGTTATTCATTTAAATCAGAGAATAATGGTTGTTCTATTTATATGAGTAATATCTTTTATGGTCATGCACCCTTGAAGAGTGGTCTATTTTTATTGAATCTCGATAGTAGTGATACACATATTCATAGTGTTGAAACCAAAAGATGCAGAGTTGATAATGATAGTGCAACTTATTTGTGGCACTGCCGTTTAGGTCATATTGGTATAAAGCGCATGAAGAAACTCCATATTGATGGACTTTTGGAATCACTTGATTATGAATCAC
The DNA here is from genome assembly GCF_018294505.1 of Triticum aestivum. Lineage (NCBI taxonomy): Eukaryota > Viridiplantae > Streptophyta > Magnoliopsida > Poales > Poaceae > Triticum > Triticum aestivum. Next base: position 657,413,202 of record NC_057813.1, on the reverse strand, counting down.
TTGGTACTTGCGAACCGTGCCTCATGGGCAAGATGACTAAAACGCCGTTCTCCGGAACTATGGAGCGAGCAACTGATTTGTTGGAAATCATACATACTGATGTTTGTGGTCCAATGAATATTGAGGCTCGCGGCGGGTATCGTTATTTTCTCACCTTCACAGATGATTTGAGCAGATATGGGTATATCTACTTAATGAAACACAAGTCTGAAACATTTGAAAAGTTCAAAGAATTTCAGAGTGAAGTGGAAAATCATCGTAACAAGAAAATAAAATTTCTACGATCTGATCGTGGAGGAGAATATTTGAGTTACGAGTTTGGATTACATTTGAAACAATGCGGAATAGTTTCGCAACTCACGCCACCCGGAACACCACAACGAAATGGTGTGTCCGAATGTCGTAATCGTACTTTACTAGATATGGTGCGATCTATGATGTCTCTTACTAAATTACCGCTATCGTTTTGGGGTTATGCTTTGGAGACGGCTGCATTCACGTTAAATAGGGCACCATCAAAATCCGTTGAGACGACGCCTCATGAACTGTGGTTTGGCAACAAACCAAAGTTGTCATTTCTTAAAGTTTGGGGTTGCGATGCTTATGTGAAGAAACTTCAACCAGATAAGCTCGAACCCAAATCGGAGAAATGTGTCTTCATAGGATACCCAAAAGAGACTGTTGGGTACACCTTCTATCACAGATCTCAGGGCAAGATTTTCGTTGCTAAATTCGGATCCTTTCTAGAAAAGGAGTTTCTCTTGAAAGAAGTGAGTGGGAGGAAAGTAGAACTTGATGAGGTAACTGTACCTGCTCCCTTATTGGAAAGTAGTCCATCACAAGAACCGGTTCCTGTGACAACTACACCAATTAGTGAGGAAGCTAATGATATTGATCATGAAACTTTAGATCAAGTTTCTCCTGAACCTCATAGGTCAACCAGAGTAAGATCCGCACCAGAGTGGTATGGTAATCCTATTCTGGAAGTGATGTTACTTGACCATGGCGAACCTACGAACTATGAGGAAGCGATGATGAGCCCAGATTCCGCAAAATGGCTAGAAGCCATGAAATCTGAGATGGGATCCATGTATGAGAACAAAGTATGGACTTTGGTTGACTTGCCCGATGATCGGCAAGCCATTGAGAATAAATGGATCTTTAAGAAAAAGACTGATGCTGATGGTAATGTAATTGTCTATAAAGCTTGACTTGTTGCGAACGGTTTTCGACAAGTTCAAGGGGTTGACTACGATGAGACTTTCTCACCCGTAGCGATGCTTAAGTCTGTCTGAATCATGTTAGCAATTGCTAACTGCATTCTTGAATGGATTTCTGGAAGAAGAGTTGTATATGATGCAACCAGAAGGTTTTGTTGATCCAAAAGGTGCTAACAAAGTGTGCAAGCTCCAGCGATCCATTCATGGACTGGTGCAAGCATCTCGGAGTTGGAATAAACGCTTTGATAGTGTGATCAAAGCATATGGTTTTATACAGACTTTTGGAGAAGCCTGTATTTACAAGAAAGTGAGTGGGAGCTCTGTAGCATTTCTGATATTATATGTAGATGACATATTATTAATTGGAAATGATATAGAATTTCTGGATAGCATAAAGGGATACTTGAATAAAAGTTTTTCAATGAAAGACCTCGGTGAAGCTGCTTACATATTGGGCATCAAGATCTATAGAGATAGATCAAGACGCTTAATTGGACTTTCACAAAGCACATACCTTGATAAAGTTTTGAAAAAGTTCAAAATGGATCAGGCAAAGAAAGGGTTCTTGCCTGTATTACAAGGTGTGAAGTTGAGTCAGACTCAATGCCCGACCACAGCATAAGATAGAGAGAAAATGAAAGATATTCCCTATGCTTCAGCCATAGGCTCTATCTTGTATGCAATGCTGTGTACCAGACCTGACGTATGCTTAGCAATAAGCTTGGCAGGGAGGTACCAAAGTAATCCAGGAGTGGATCACTGGACAGCGGTCCAGAACATCCTGAAATACCTGAAAAGGACTAAGGATATGTTTCTTGTATATGGAGGTGACAAAGAGCTAGTCGTAAATGGTTACGTTGATGCAAGCTTTGACACTGATCCGGACGATTCTAAATCGCAAACCGGATACGTGTTTTTATTAAACGGTGGAGCTGTAAGTTGGTGCAGTTCTAAACAAAGCGTCGTGGCAGGATCTACATGTGAAGCGGAGTACATAGCTACTTCGGAAGCAGCAAATGAAGGAGTCTAGATGAAGGAGTTCATTTCCGATCTAGGTGTCATACCTAGTGCATCGGGACCAATGAAGATCTTCTGTGACAATACTGGTGCAATTGCCTTGGCAAAGGAATCCAGATTTCACAAGAGGACCAAGCACATCAAGAGACGCTTCAATTCCATCCGGGACCAAGTCCAGGTGGGAGACATAGAGATTTGCAAGATACATACGGATCTGAATGTTGCAGACCCGTTGACTAAGCCTCTTCCACGAGCAAAACATGATCAGCACCAAGACTCCATGGGTGTTAAAATCATTACTGTGTAATCTAGATTATGGACTCTAGTGCAAGTGGGAGACTGAAGGAAATATGCCCTAGAAGCAATAATAAAGTTATTATTTATTTCCTCATATCATGATAAATGTTTATTATTCATACTAGAATTGTATTAACCGGAAACATGACACATGTGTGAATACATAGACAAACATAACGTCACTAGTATGCCTCTACTTGACTAGCTCATTAATCAAAGATGGTTATGTTTCCTAACCATAGACATGTGTTGTCATTTGATTAACGGGATCACATCATTAGGAGAATGATGTGATTGACATGACCCATTCCGTTAGCCTAGCACTTGATCGTTTAGTATGTTGCTATTGCTTTCTTCATGACTTATACATGTTCCTGTAACTATGAGATTATGCAACTCCCGTTTACCGGAGGAACACTTTGTGTGCTACCAAACGTCACAACGTAACTGGGTGATTATAAAGGAGCTCTATAGATATCTCCGAAGGTACATTTTGGGTTGGCATATTTCGAGATTAGGTTTTGTCACTCCGATTGTCGGGGAGGTATCTCTGGGCCCTCTCGGTAATGCACATCACTATAAGCCTTGCAAGCAATGTATCTAATGAGTTAGTTACGGAATGATGCATTACGTAACGAGTAAAGAGACTTGCCGGTAACGAGATTGAACTAGGTATTGGATACCGACGATCAAATCTCGGGCAAGTAACATACCGATGAAAAGGGAACAAAGTATGTTGTTATGCGGTTTGACCGATAAAGATCTTCGTAGAATATGTAGGAGCCAATATGAGCATCCAGGTTCCGCTATTGGTTATTGACCGAGAATAGTTCTAGGTCATGTCTACATAGTTCTCGAACCCGTAGGGTCCGCACGTTTAACGTTACGATGACAGTTTTATTATGAGTTTATAAGTTTTGATGTACCGAAGGTTGTTCAGAGTCCCGGATGTGATCACGGACATGACGAGGGGTCTCGAAATGGTCGAGACATAAAGATTGATATATTGGAAGCCTATATTTGGATATCGGAATGGTTCCAAGTGAAATCGGGATTTTACCGGAGCACGGGGGGGTTACGGGAAGGGTTATTGGGCCTTCATGGGCCCTAAGGGAGAAGAGGAGAGGAGGCAAGAGGTGGGCTGCGCCCCCTCCCCTCCCTAGTCCGAATAGGACAAGGAGAAGGGGGCGGCGCCCCCCCCCCCTTTCCTTCCCCTCTTCCTCCTCCTTCCCCCTTCTCCTTCTCCAACTAGGAAAGAAGGGAGTCCCTTGGTGCGCCCTCCTTGGCCGGCCGCCCCCTCCCCCTTGGCTCCTTTATATACGGGGGCTGGGGCACCTCTAGACACACAGGTTGATCTTCGTGATTGTTCCTTAGCCGTGTGCGGTGCCCCCTCCACCATATTCCACCTCGGTCATATCGTTATGGTGCTTAGGCGAAGCCCTGCGTCGGTAGAACATCATCATCGTCACCACGCCGTCGTGCTGACGAAACTCATCCCTGAAACCCTGCTGGATCGGAGTCCGGGGATCGTCATCGAGCTGAACGTGTGCTGAACTCGGAGGTGCCGTACGTTCGGTGCTTGGATCGGTCGGATCGTGAAGACGTATGACTACATCAACCGCGTTGTCATAACGCTTCCGCTTACGGTCTACGAGGGTACGTGGACAACACTCTTCCCTCTTGTTGCTATGCATCACCATGATCTTGCGTGTGCGTAGGAAAGTTTTTGAAATTACTACGTTCCCCAACAGTATCTTGCAAATATCTATGTCTCCCACCTGGACCTTGTCCCGGATGGAATTGAAGTGTCTCTTGATGTGCTTGGTTCTCTTGTGAAATCTGGATTCCTTTGCCAAGGCAATTGCACCAGTATTGTCACAAAATATTTTTGTTGGACCCAATGCACTAGGTATGACACCTAGATCGGATATGAACTCCTTCATCCAGACTCCTTCATTTGCTGCTTCCGAAGCAGCTATGTACTCCGCTTCACATGTAGATCCTGTCACGACGGTTTGTTTAGAATTGCACCAACTGACAGCTCCACCATTCAATATAAACACGTATCTGGTTTGCAATTTAGAATCGTCCGGATCAGTGTCAAAGCTTGCATCAGCGTAACCATTTATGACTAGCTCTTTGTCACCTCCATATACGAGAAACATATCCTTAGTCCTTTTCAGGTATTTCAGGATGTTCTTGACCGATGTCCAGTGATCCACTCCTGGATTACTTTGATACCTCCCTGCCAAGCTTATTGCTAAGCATACGTCAGGTCTGGTACACAGCATTGCATACATGATAGAGCCTATGGCTGAAGCATAGGGAACATCTTTCATTTTCTCTCTATCTTCTGCTGTGGTCGGGCATTGAGTCTGACTCAACTTCACACCTTGTAATACAGGCAAGAACCCTTTCTTTGCCTGATCCATTTTGAACTTTTTCAAAACTTTATCAAGGTATGTGCTTTGTGAAAGTCCAATTAAGCGTCTTGATCTATCTCTATAGATCTTGATGCCCAATATGTAAGCAGCTTCACCGAGGTCTTTCATTGAAAAACTTTTATTCAAGTATCTCTTTATGCTATCCAGAAATTCTATATCATTTCCAATTAATAATATGTCATCTATATATAATATCAGAAATGCTACAGAGCACCCACTCACTTTCTTGTAAATACAGGCTTCTCCAAAAGTCTGTATAAAACCATATGCTTTGATCACACTATCAAAGCGTTTATTCCAACTCCGAGAGGCTTGCACCAGTCCATAAATGGATCGCTGGAGCTTGCACACTTTGTTAGCTCCCTTTGGATCGACAAAACCTTCTGGTTGCATCATATACAATTCTTCTTCCAGAAATCCATTCAGGAATGCAGTTTTTACATCCATTTGCCAAATTTCATAATCATAAAATGCGGCAATTGCTAACATGATTCGGACAGACTTAAGCATCGCTACGGGTGAGAAAGTCTCATCATAGTCAACCCCTTGAACTTGTCAAAAATCTTTTGCAACAAGTCGAGCTTTGTAGACAGTAACATTACCATCAGTGTCAGTCTTCTTGTTGAAAATCCATTTATTCTCGATGGTTTGCCGATCATCAGGCAAGTCAACCAAAGTCCATACTCTGTTCTCATACATGGATCCCATCTCAGATTTCATGGCCTCGAGCCATTTTGCGGAATCTGGGCTCATCATCGCTTCCTCATAGTTCGTAGTTTGCCATGGTCAAGTAACATGACCTCCAGAATAGGATTACCGTACCACTCTGCTGCGGATCTTACTCTGTTTGACCTACGAGGTTCGGTAGTAACTTGATCTGAAGTTTCACGATCAACATCATTAGCTTCCTCGCTAATTGGTGTAGTTGTCACAGGAACCGGTTTCTGTGATGAACTATTTTCCAATAAAGGAGCAGGTACAGTTACCTCATCAAGTTCTACTTTCCTCCCACTCACTTCTTTCGAGAGAAACTCTTTCTCTAGAAAGGATCCATTCTTGGCAACGAATGTCTTGCCTTCGGATCTGTGATAGAAGGTGTACCCAACAGTTTCCTTTGGGTATCCTATGACGACACATTTCTCCAATTTGGGTTCGAGCTTATCAGGTTGAAGCTTTTTCACATAAGCATCGCAGCCCCAAACTTTATGAAACGACAACTTTGGTTTCTTGCCAAACCACAGTTCATAAGGCGTCGTCTCGACGGATTTTGATGGTGCCCTATATAACGTGAATGCAGCCGTCTCTAAAGCATAACCCCAAAATGATAGTGGTAAATCAGTAAGACACATCATAGATCGCACCATATCTAGTAAAGTACGATTACGACGTTCGGACACACTATTAAGTTGTGGTGTTCCGGGTGGCGTGAGTTGCGAAATTATTCCGCATTGTTTCAAATGTAAACCAAACTCGTAAGTCAAATATTCTCCTCCACGATCAGATCGTAGAAACTTTATTTTCTTGTTATGATGATTTTCAACTTCACTCTTAAATTCTTTGAACTTTTCAAATGTTTTAGACTTATGTTTCATTAAGTAGATATACCCATATCTGCTCAAATCATCTGTGAAGGTGAGAAAATAACGATACCCGCCGCGAGCCTCAACATTCATTGGACCACATACATCGGTATGTATGATCTCCAACAAATCAGTTGCTTGCTCCATAGTTCCGGAGAACGGCGTTTTAGTCATCTTGCCCATGAGGCATGGTTCGCAAGTACCAAGTCATTCATAATCAAGTGATTCCAAAAGTCCATCGGTATGGAGTTTCTTGATGCGCTTTACACCAATATGACCTAAACGGCAGTGCCACAAATAAGTTGCACTATCATTATCAACTCTACATCTTTTGGCTTCAACATTGTGAATATGTGTATCACTACTATCGAGATTCATCAAAAATACACCACTCTTTAAGGGTGCATGACCATAAAAGATATTACTCATATAAATAGAACAACCATTATTCTTAGATTTAAATTAATAACCGTCTCACATCAAACAAGATCCAGATATAATGTTCATGCTCAACACTGGCACCAAATAACAATTATTTAGGCCTAAAACTGATCCCGAAGGTAGATGTAGAGGTAGCATGCCGACGGCGATCACAACGACTTTGGAACCATTTCCCACGTGCATCGTCACCTCGTCCTTAGCCAGTGTCCGCTTAATCCGTAGTCCCTGTTTCGAGTTGCAAATATTAGCAACAGAACCAGTAACAAATACCCAGGTGCTACTGCGAGCTCTCATAAGGTACACATCAATAACATGTTTATCACATATACCTTTGTTCACCTTGCCATCCTTCTTATCCGCCAAATACTTGGGGCAGTTCCGCTTCCAGTGTCCAGTCTACTGGTAGTAGAAGCACTCAGTCTCAGGCTTAGGTCCTGACTTGGGTTTCTTCTCTTGAGCAGCAACTTGTTTGTCGTTCTTCTTGAAGTTCCCCTTCTTCTTCCCTTTACGCTTTTTCTTGAAACTGGTGGTCTTATTGACCATCAACACTTGATGCTCCTTCTTGATTTCTACCTCCGTAGCCTTTAGCGTTGAGAAGAGCTCGGGAATTGTCTTGTTCATGCCTTGCATATTATAGTTCATCACGAAGCTCTTGTAGCTTGGTGGCAGTGATTGAAGAATTCTGTCAATGAGACTATCATCCGGAAGATTAACTCCCAGTTGAATCAAGTGGTTGCAATACCCCGACATTTTGAGTATTTTTTCACTGACAGAACAATTCTCCTCCATCTTGCAGCTGTAGAACTTATTGGAGACTTCATATCTCTCAATCCGGGCATTTGCTTGAAAAATTAACATCAACTCCTGGAACATCTCATATGCTCCATGACGTTCAAAACATCGTTGAAGTCCCGGTTCTAAGCCTTAAAGCATGGCACACTGAACTATAGAGTAGTCATCATCTTTGCTCTGCCAGACGTTCTTAACGTTGTCAGTTGCATCTGCAGCAGGCCTGGCACCGAGCGGTGCTTCCAGGACGTAATTCTTCTGTGCAGCAATGAGGATAATCCTCAAGTTACGGACCCAGTCCGTGTAATTGCTACCATCATCTTTCAACTTTCCTTTCTCAAGGAACGCATTAAAATTTAACAGAACAACAGCACGGGCCATCTATCTACAACAAACATAAACAAGCAAAATACTATCAGGCACTAAGATCATGATAAATTTAAGTTCAATTAATCATATTACGTAAGAACTCCCACTTAGATAGACATCCCTCTAATCATCTAAGTGATCACGTGATGCAAATCAACTAAACCATAACCGATCATCACGTGAAATGGAGTAGTTTTCAATGGTGAACATCACTATGTTGATCCTATCTACTATACGATTCACACTCGACCTTTCGGTCTCAGTGTTCCGAGGCCATATCTACATATGCTAGGCTCGTCAAGTTTAACCTGAGTATTCTGCACATGCAAAACTGGCTTGCACCCATTGTAGATGGACGTAGAGCTTATCACACCTGATCATCACGTGTTGTCTGGGCACGACGAACTTTGGCAACGGTGCATACTCAGGGAGAACACTTTTATCTTGAAATTTAGTGAGAGATCATCTTATAATGCTACCGTCAATCAAAGCAAGATAAGATGCATAAAAGATAAACATCACATGCAATCAATATAAGTGATATGATATGGACATCATCATCTTGTGCTTGTGATCTCCATCTCCGAAGCACCGTCATGAACACCATCGTCACTGGCGTGACACCTTGATCTCCATCGTAGCATTGTTGTCGTCTCGCCAACTATTGCTTCTACGACTATCGCTACCGCTTAGTGATAAAGTAAAGCAATTATAGGGCGATTGCATTGCATACAATAAAGCGACAACCATATGGCACCTGCCAATTGCCGATAACTCGGTTACAAAACATGATCATCTCATACAATAAAATATAACATCACGTCTTGACCATATCACATCACAACATGCCCTGCAAAAACAAGTTAGATGTCCTCTACTTTGTTGTTGCAAGTTTTACGCTTAGCAAGAACCGTTCTTACCTACGCATCAAAACCACAATGATAGTTCGTCAAGTTAATGTTGTTTTAACCTTCTCAAGGACCGAGCGTAGCCACACTCGGTTCAACTAAAGTTGGAGAAACTGACACCCACCAGCCTCCTTCTCTAGAAAGGATCCATTCTAGGCAACGAATGTCTTGCCTTAGGATCTGTGGTAGAAGCTGTACCCAACAGTTTCCTTTGGGTATCCTATGAAGACACATTTCTCCGATTTGGGTTAGAGCTTATCAGGTTGAAGCTTTTTCACATAAGCATCACAGCCCCAAACTTTAAAAAACGACAACTTTGGTTTCTTGCTAAACCATAGTTCATAAGGCGTCGTCTCGACGGATTTCTATGGTGCCCTATTTAACATGAATGCAGCTGTCTCTAAAGCATAGCCCCAAAATGATAGCGGTAAATCAGTAATAGACATCATAGATTGCACCGTATCTAGTAAAGTACGATTATGTCGTTCGGACACACTATTACACTGTGGTGTTCTGGGTGGCGAGTTGCGAAACTATTCCGCATTGTTTCAAATGTAGACCAAACTCGTAACTCAAATATTTTCCTCCATGATCAGATCGTAGAAACTTTATTTTCTTGTTACAACGATTTTCAACTTCACTCTGAAATTATTTCAACTTTTCAAATGTTTTAGACTTCTGTTTCATTAAGTAGATATACCCATATCTGCTCAAATCATATGTGAAGGTGAGAAAATAATGATACCCACCGCGAGCCTCAACATTCATTGGACCACATACATCGGTATGCATGATTTCCAACAAATTAGTTGCTCGCTCCATAGTTTCGGAGAACGGCGTTTTAGTCATCTTGGCCATGAGGCATGGTTCGCAAGTACCAAGTGATTCATAATCAAGTGATTCCAAAAGGCCATCATTATGGAGTTTCTTCATGAGCTTTACACCAATATGACCTAAACGGCAGTGCCACAAATAAGTTGCACTATCATTATCAACTCTACATCTTTTGGCTTCAACATTGTGAATATGTGTATCACTACTATCAAGATTCATCAAAAATAGACCACTCTTTATGGGTGCATGACCATAAAAGACATTACTCATATAAATAGAACAACCATTATTCTTAGCTTTAAATGAATAACCATCTTGCATCAAACAAGATCTAGATATAATGTTCATGCTCAACGCTGGCACCAAATAACAATTATTTAGGTCTAAAACTAATCCCGAAGGTAGCGTGCCGACGGTGATCACAACGACTTTGGAACCATTTCCCACGCGCATCGTCACCTCGTCCTTAGCCAGTGTCCGCTTAATCTGTAGTCCCTGTTTCGAGTTGCAAATATTAGCAACAGAACCAATATCAAATACCCAGGTGCTACTGCGAGCTCTGGTAAGGTACACATCAATAACATGTATGTCACATATACCTTTGTTCACCTTGCCATCCGTCTTATCCGCCAAATACTTGGGGCAGTTCCGCTTCCAGTGTCCAGTCTGCTTGCAGTAGAAGCACTCAGTCTCAGCCTTAGGTCCAGACTTGGGTTTCTTCTCTTGAGCAGCAACTTGTTTGCCGTTCTTCTTGAAGTTCCCCTTCTTCTTCCCTTTACCCTTTTTCTTGAAACTGGTGGTCTTATTGACCATCAACACTTGATGCTCCTTCTTGATTTCTACCTCTGTAGCCTTTAGCATTGCGAAGAGCTCGGGAATTGTCTTGTTCATCCCTTGCATATTATAGTTCATCACGAAGCTCTTGTAGTTTGGTGGTAGTGATTGAAGAATTATGTCAATGACACTATCATCCGGAAGATTAACTCCCAGTTGAATCAAGTGATTGCAATACCCAGACATTTTGAGTATATGTTCACTGACAGAACCATTCTCCTCCATCTTGCAACTGTAGAACTTATTGGAGACTTCATATCTCTCAATCCGGGCATTTGCTTGAACTATTAACTTCAACTCCTGGAACATCTCATATGCTCCATGACATTCAAAATGTCGTCGAAGTCCCGGTTCTAGCCGTAAAGCATGGCACACTGAACTATAGAGTAGCCATCTGCTTTGCTCTGCCAGACGTTCTTAACGTCGTTAGTTGCATCTGCAGCAGGCCTGGCACCCAGCGGTGCTTCCAGGACGTAATTCTTCTGTGCAGCAATGAGGATAATCCTCAAGTTACGGACCCAGTCCGTGTAATTGCTACCATCATCTTTCAACTTTTCTTTCTCAAGGAACGCATTAAAATTTAATGGAATAATAGCATGGGACATCTATCTACAACAAACATTAGACAAGCAAAATACTATCAGGTACTAAGTTCATGACAAATTTAAGTTCAATTAATCATATTACTTAAGAACTCCCACTTAGATAGACATCCCTCTAATCATCTAAGTGATCACATGATCCAAATCAACTAAACCATAACCGATCATCACGTGAAATGGAGTAGTTTTCAATGGTGAACATCACTATGTTGATCATATCTACTATATGATTCACGCTCGACCTTTCGGTCTCAGTGTTATGAGGCCATATCTGCATATGCTAGGCTCGTCAAGTTTAACCTGAGTATCAGCGTGTGCAAAACTGGCTTGCACCCATTGTAGATGGACGTAGAGCTTATCACACCCGATCATCACGTGGTGTCTGGGCACGACGAACTTTGGCAACGGTGCATACTCAGGGAGAACACTTTTATCTTGAAATTTAGTGAGAGAGCATCTTATAATGCAACTGTCAATCAAAGCAAGATAAGATGCATAAAAGATAAACATCACATGCAATCAATATAAGTGATATGTTATGGCCATCATCATCTTGTCCTTGTGATCTCCATCTCCGAAGCACCGTCATGATCACCATCGTCACCGGCGCGACACCTTGATCTCCATCGTAGCATCGTTGTCGTCTCGCCAACTATTGCTTCTACGACTATCGCTACCGCTTAGTGATAAAGTAAAGCAATTACAGGGCGATCGCATTGCATACAATAAAGCGACAACCATATGGCTCCTTCCAGTTGCCGATAACTCGGTTACAAAACATGATCATCTCATACAATAAAATATAGCATCACGTCTTGACCATATCACATCACAACATGCCCTGCAAAAACAAGTTAGACGTCCTCTACTTTGTTGTTGAAAGTTTTACGTGGCTGCTACAGGCTTAGCAAGAACCGTTCTTACCTACGCATCAAAACCACAACAATAGTTCGTCAAGTTAATGTTGTTTTAACCTTCTCAAGGACCTGGCGTAGCCACACTCGGTTCAACTAAAGTTGGAGAAACTGACACCCGCCAGCCACCTGTGTGCAAAGCATGTCGGTAGAACCAGTCTCGCGTAAGCGTACACGTAATGTCGGTCCGGGCCGCTTCATCCAACAATACCGCCGCACCAAAGTATGAAATATTGGTAAGCAGTATGACTTGTATCGCCCACAACTCACTTGTGTTCTACTCGTGCATATAACATTAACGCATAAAACCTGGCTCGGATGCCACTATTAGGGAACGTAGTAATTTCAAAAAAATTCCTACGCACACGCAAGATCATGGTGATGCATAGCAACGAGAGGGGAGAGTGTGTCCACGTACCCTCGTAGACCGAAAGCGGAAGCGTTAGCACAACGCGGTTGATGTAGTCGTACGTCTTCACGATCCGACCGATCAAGTACCGAACACACGGCACCTCCGAGTTCAGCACACGTTCAGCTCGATGACGTCCCTCAAACTCTGATCCAGCCGAGCTTTGAGGGAGAGTTTCGTCAGCACGATGGCGTGGTGATGATGATGATGTTCTACCGACGCAGGGCTTCGCCTAAGCACCACTACGGTATTATCGAGGTGGATTATGGTGGAGGAGGGCACCGCACACGGCTAAGAGATCTCAAGGATCAATTGTTGTCTCTAGAGGTGCCCCCTGCCCCCGTATATAAAGGACCAAGGGGGAGGGGCGGCCGGCCAAGGGAGGGCGCGCCAGGAGGAGTCCTACTCCCACCGGG